>NC_090062.1:13013040-13070540 GCF_038355195.1 Osmerus mordax | reverse complement strand
GAGACGTAGGCCAGGCTTGTGTTTATTTGGAGTGGGCTGGTTGGAGTATCACAACACAGCAGGGTCCTGTCTCCCCTCTCCTCTCCCAGACATCTCCACCGCTCCAGCCAGACGCCCCTCCTGTTAGCTAGCACGCCAACAAACCCCTCGATCAATCAATATTTATCCTATGCAGCGCGGGGAGCGCAGCTCTTCAGTACTCACTCGGAGTCGTTTAGCACAAGTGCTTGCACGAGAGAGAAATAAATTACATTTACAGTGCTATCATTTGCAGGCCTGATGTTTCCCAGGCATTAGCAAACGCTCAGAGATGGCTGGACCTGGTAGTTTACAAAGACATGACTAGCCGAGATCGATTAGAGGAATGGAACAGCAACACAGACAGGAACAGCTGTAGTTGTTGCGAGTAAGAGAGGGAGGCTAATAGGATGGCTGGATCCTTATTAGGATGTGGACACATCAGTGCCATTAACAAGCCCTGTGTGTCAGCCCCTTCACTAGTCCCTCCCCCCCCCCCCCATCATCATCATCAGATCCACATTGCTGCTAGCTGAGGGCTCTGTATGTTTGAGGTGCTCTCGTTGGTGTCGTAATTATCTAACACAACGGGGCTGCCGCTCTTATTAGTAATTAGCTCCCACCAAACTGATTGCTATGGCTTCCTGTACTCATCCCTTTTAATGTTTAAACATTTACTTTGTGCTTGAAGGATTTGTTTGTATATATCTTGTGTGTGATGAGCGCTTTTCAAGTAATTGGCTCCTAGGGGACCGCACTTTCTAACAGTTAAAGAATAATTACGGCCCAATGAAATGTTAAACTGCCCTCACTGTCTTTCGTTGGGCTTAATTGCACGCAACAAGTAAAGGCAGGTTTTTCATTTTGTTTCATCACAGAGATGGACTGAACTTTCATGGAAACACACATTTTGTCGAGAGGTAAATATACTCTCATATGGTAATATTTTAGGACACCAAAGCAGTTTGAAAGACAGAGATCTCATTGAAAGCGATCCTGGTAGGTTGTTTTTATGTTTTGGAGTCAGAGAGAGGGCTGAGCCTGAGTGTTTATGCTCTGATGTAGGTTTGCATATATTCATTATAAAGACACGGTGAGAATTCTTAAAGGAGAAAGGACACACTATGAAATCAATGTTTCATATTTTGGATACAAAGTTAACAGCCTTGGTTTTATTACTTTATGGTTGCTATTGTACAGTACATATTATGTCCACAAGGAATACATTAAAACGGTGTTGTTAAGCAGACCTCTTTGAACCACAAAACCTTTGTTGTTTTTCTTAAACTCACTTGATTTAATATTTGAAAATAGTGATAGAAGAACAATTGAGGAATTTTCTATAACCGTAGAAAATATGTTGTAAATTAATAGAGCAAATTATAATTCTCCTGGCTGTTTCATAAAACATTCATTATTCAAAAGAGAAAAAGGCCAATGAATTAATAGGAAAATATCATTTTGTCATAATTTATTCATGAAGCTGACAGTGGATGTGTGGAAAAATATGAAGTAAGATCTGGTGCCTATATGTAAGTGCATGTGCATTTGTATGTCTTCGTATGTGTGAATGTGTCTCTATTTGTGTTACCAATCTTTTTAGAAACATTTCCAAACTCTTGCTTTCACCCCCAGAAACTCATGACATGTGAAATATTTCAGGGGTTGACGTTGGAAATTACAACATTCAAGCCAAGCAAACATGGTCGTCGGGTTTGTCAGCTTTGTGGTTTATTTACAATAAGACAAAGATACAGAGGACCCTTCAGAGACCCCAACTATAGAGCCTGTACAAGTGATATTTACACAAATGCATAAATGGGAGATCACTCAGAGAATCCACTGAGACATACAAACTGACCCATGTACTTTTACAATCTTACAGTCAGAATAATCTGAACAAACGTGAATACGGGTAAAACAGAGTTCCTACATGTATATATAGTGCATAATGACTTGTATCATGTAGTGCCAGAATTTATTTTCCCAAGCCCTGGTATGTACACACATACCTCTGACCCTCTTGTTCTCAGTACCAACATTATACTCTCCAACATATCTTATCCATGTAGGCATATTTAAATGGTAAATATATTTACCTTTCCATTCACGGCCATCAGTATGCAGTTTCTTTTTTTCTTTTTTTCTCGCCGCGTGCTGAAATACTGTGTTCTCTTGATTTTCATCCAGCAGGGCCCAGGCTAAATGCACCATTGATTTAAGGAGTGGATGGGCGTTGTGGTATGCATACCTCACATTCCTCTCTGAAACACAGTCCTTCCCCAGCCATGGTTGACAGAGTGGACTGATCCGTAAAATTGTCTTCATCATGGACTACGGTGCCAACCCCCTCACCTCTCTAACATGGTACGGTCGAGGTATAGAGAGCCTGTGCCCTCCTCAAGCAGCCATCTCAGAGCCTGTCACTGTTACAGGTCTCCATCGCCTGTCAGCTTCCAATAAACTCAGCGTGACGACAGCGAATCCCCCCCCCCCCCCCCCCCCCCCCCACACACACACACACACACACTCACCCAGCTCCCTTTCTCCACATTTGGATCGCAGGGTTGTATAATGCACTCAAGTGAATTACAGTGGGCTCAGTTTTGGCAGACCTGCCATGTGTTGTGCCCAGTGGGCCCTTTGTAAATAAAATGTTATTACACGCCTGGATATTTCATGCCTGTGTGTGCTGAGGGCTCAGCGGTGCCATACCTCCCTGCGATGACTCCCAGATGTTAATCAGAGATTAACACAGAGTACGGGACTCAATCAGACACCGGGCGTACCACGCGTTACTCCTTCCTCACATTGATTGAGAGGAGAGGCCGCCGTGCAGAACGCTCCTGCAAGCTTTCTCTCCTTGATCTCCGGAGTTTGTAATTATTTTCAGATTTAGGGATGAGGCGTATGTTACACTGATGGCGGCGTGATACTAATGGAGGATTGATGGCTGGAAAAATGACTCCAATCGGAGAACTTGAGTTTATTGTATTTTCTTACCCATGTGCCTAATTGCCGAACACGTACAACTCCAGGTAGATACACAGTGATAAAGACTTGCGTAAGTGAGGGAGAACATCAGGAATTGAAAGAAAGAATGTGAACGACATCAGAAAAAGTCAGTCCTTGGACTCTGACCAGCCGGCAAGGCATGATGACCAGATGCTCCAGGAGAAGAGGATGGGTATAATGTTACATGTTTTCACACTTGTTTTGGAGTGTGTAGTCATCCCAGTGACATGCAGGTGGGAGCTGTGAGGATCCAGGCCTCTGCGGGATCAGGCAGTGTGGATCAGGCAGTGTGGAGCGCTGTGACTTATTGAATCCAGCTGCACTGTCCCAATAAAGACTGGCAACTAAAATTCCTGTTTATGTGGACGCTAAAGTTAAACTTTAAGCCAGCAAAGGCTTTAAAGTATACTGTTCAATATGGCATACTTGGAATTCGGGCTGTATGTAACATTTTCCCATGAAGAAACTGGCAATACATTTAGTTTACCATTAATTACTTAGTTAACAACCTTTCATTTCAGTAATTACATGGTGTGTATCATGCTGTATTTGAGGATTCCATGGTTGAATGTGATGAATTGGGAGATTGGGAGAAAAGAGTTCTGCTTGCTAGGTTGAGTGCTGTGATCCAGGGGGGAGATGAAGCCCATGGCTAAACAAACCCTCCTTTGTTTCAGGGTGTGCTGAGTGATCTCCATTGAGCAGAGGGGATGGGTAAACACTGCTAGCTCTATAGAGATACACATTGTAAACACACAGCGCTCATTAACTATAATGAGATGTTATGAGGAGCCCTTGAGCTCATTGTGTGGCTTCTAGAGGATAACCTGCCCGCTATTGTTGTTGTTGTTTATGCAAAGCAAATCATGGCTTTAGGTGAAGAAAACCCCCACTGCATTCTTCCCCTCACTTCACCTACCATTCATTGGCGCCTCGGGGTGGCGTTCACAAACGCCCCGGTCTGTTTTCCCTCGTTTTCCCTCTCTCTCTTTCTTCCCACCCTTCTCTCTACCCTGCCCTGTGTTTGCCCTCTGCTTTTCAAGAGGTGTTCCGGCTCTTTCTCCAGGTCTGCAGTCTAATCTGTGTTTCTCAGAGGTGGGACCCTCACCTTAATCCTGTGGGGTCGCGTCGGCTCCGAGCCCTGGCTATGTGTTCAGCTGAGGTTTTAATGAGTCTGACACTGGGCCCACGCTAGGGTCACTGTGACCTTTCCCCAGGTTTTTGAACGCCACAGCTCCGCTAACCGTCGCTATAGCGCTACAGTAAACGCCAAATGTGTGGGACTGTGTGTGTGGGTGGGTGGGGGGGTTACCCTGCACCACCAAGACGGCTTCCCAGCATGCTCTCCTTCATGTGTCATTTAAGGCAGCATTGTGGTAGCCGCCATGCTGCACTGCGCTGCATTCCGACCCTAATTGCGTACGCGAAACAGGATACTCCTAAACCCGGAGAGAGTACAGAGTCTCTGACATGCATGGCTAGCATAGCCTCTTTGACGACAATGAGCGGCTTCACCTTGGCTGCTAATTGCCCCGCGCTCGGCTCCCTGGCTCCGAGTCACAGTCTCCTCTTCTGCTCTCTTTTCCCTCTCTCCCCACTGATTGGGAGCAATCTCAATTTGATGACAGTTGGTTGAGATTCTTCAGCCCCATGCAGTCTGACACCCCTAATTAGATTCTCCTATACGGCGGTTTACATTAGACAAACATTTGTGCAGACCGCGGGAGATGCCAGCTTTTGTTTGGAGAGCTCCCTCTCGCTGGAAAACAGACACGTTTGCTCATTTGTGCCAGTTTCCAGACAGTGTGTGTCTGACTGAGGGAGGCAGGATCGAGCTAACTGTTGAGATAATGAATTTTAAATCTGGTCCCTGAAATAACTGACGTATTTGTAAGAACTCCTCAGAGTTTGGATAGTTCATAAACATATATAGTTATGGATAGTTGTCAGCAAAATTCCCAGTACTTGTTTACATTTTTGCAATGGTTGACCATAGGCAGAGAATATATTGTCTACATTTGTCACCTTTTGGTTGGTGCAAGAGTACTCCCTGATAAGCATCCTAGTGAGACTCACCACCATCGCTGACATATTTCCATCAGGCAGCCTTTTAATTTTCACAATAAACGACCCCACCCCCAACCCTTCACACCCTCTCCACTTATCTACCCCTCCGATCGTGGGCCTTTCAAATCCAACAAACCAGGTTTCGAATGTTCTCTTCAGCCTGCGACAAGATGTAGCTCATTTCCCTCACAGACCCACAGCAAGGTCACAGTCTTTTAAATGCATTTGGTGGGAGGAAGAAAGAGAGGAGGATAAAGGGAGGGTGCTGGGAGAACTACAGAACAAGGGCCTGTCCTCTGCTGGAGGTCACTCCCAAAGCCAGTCATCATATTCAGCTGGATAAGGGTAATGGGAGAGATAAGTGTGTGTGGGGGGGGGGGGGGGAGGGGGGAGTAGGTGCATGTCAGTGCGTGTGTGTTCTATGCATGTGTGTGCGCGCAACTCAATGTTGGCATGTGTGTCCGTGGATGATAGCAAGTGTGTGCGTGTCTGAGTGTGTATAAGTGTGTGTGTGTGTTGTAGACCTGGTGGAGAGGTACTGCATCATTACCATATCCACACCGCTGGCTATTCTGAGGGATTTTCTATAATAAGAGGGGCTTTGTACTCAGCCTGTCGTCCTGTGTGGCTGCTGGGCTTGTCAGCCCGGCCTTGTCAGAGTGATAGTTTAATCAGCACACCTGTCATAACCAAAGCACGACTGGGATTCTTCTAGCTGAGAACAGATCTAAATCTCTGGTACATTATTGAATTATGATTATTGTCTAAATACCTGGAGGATACATTCCAAAATGTTACATGACTAATCACTACATACATATAAGTTAGCCCAATTCATGGGAAAATAGATGGGTAAATGGAATAGTCAAGAACTACATAATACCATACAAACTCAGTGATTAAAATCATAACCGAAAGGAATTTGGTAATTGGCTTTAATGAATGAATAAATTACTTGCATACTTGTCATGAGTGTACAGCATTAATACAGGTAAATTAATACAGGTTTCTTCTCCTGTGAGAGACTCTGCAGTTCTGCGGGGTAGCTGCAGTCAATGGTTTTTGCTACTGAAGATGCCCCATGTTAGCATTACCAAGCTGCATCCACAATCTCAGGTTTCCTAAACTTAGTTCAGTTCACTGACTGACAGACACATATAGGACAGAAAGAGAGAGGGAAGTGAAGACCCTGAATTAAGGCTTCAGGGCCTTCTTGTCCAAACCCTTCGCGGTTTGACAAAGTGCTAACCGAACATGCCTAATATCTAGTACAACCAGGGTCTGCTGGAGGCTGCATCCCAAAAATAAGCCCTGACAGATTAAACAAAATGCCATCTGCTTTGAATGATGGGAGGGCCTGCTCTTGAAGGGGGGGCCCCTCAGCCTCACAAGGGCCCTCCTTCTCCCTGTGTGGGTCGCAGGCCCCGAGGTGACAACCCTGACACCTCTCTCTCTTAATCGGCCTGTCCCCCTGACCCCAGGGGTGCCCAGGATCATGCCCCTCTGGGCTCCATTAGCCAGGCCTGGATCCTGTGTCAACTTGACCCTGCAGCTCTGTGTCCTCACAGCTCACATCAAAGGCCTGATTAGTCCTAACATGCAAAACTGATTTAGTTCAGCTCTCAGGTAGAAGGTAGTACACCATTATTGTTTTGGCTCATGGAGGAAGACATATTTCAAACATAGCTGTGCTGCGGAGGCTGGGTGCCTCTCCAGTCCCCTAGAGGGAGCTGCAGGGAAATTCCTTGGACACCCAGCTCTACCCCCCCCTCTCAAAAGGGAAATGGAGCCTCTTAAATCGTTGTATCTACAGGAATTAATGATCTCTATAGCAAATGAAAACTACGTGGATCCTTGTGATTCCAGGGGACATAGAATAAAATAGCTTTTCAGGCAGGTACGGCAGAGGTAAGACACAGTGCTGACAGTAATATGATAGTTCTAATAAAGACCCTCTTATGAGGGGAGGTTAATTTAAGCAAAAGACTGCGGTGAAGTGCAACCTTTCTATGAGCAGATTAGCCTTTATATCTTCCTGACATTTGATTTACATATGATATTACACTTGGTTCTATTCCACACTGTGAATAATTCAAAACCTGGCCCATAATTTAGCATTAATGAAAATAAAATATTTAACTAATAGAGCATTAGCAATTGGAGTTCCTCACCTTACTTATCAATTCTATAACACATGATTGACTTTGTAATTGTTGAACAAGTATTTTGCAGAAGACATGCAACTCCTGTGAAGAGATTTGTCATCAATTTAATTTCTGATCAATTATTAATAACGGTTTCAAATTAGAATAGCACTGCTCCATTGATGTCCTCCCAGACGCACTGTACCTCCTCTGCTGTCCCCGTCTCCCGGCGCAGAGGAAGAGCTGGGCCTTAAACAACAGGTTATGACATTTACACAGTCCTCGCTGGTGCCTTGGTTTAAAATGACATGTTTGGGTGAAATTCACAAAGACATTATCATCATCTCCCACAAACAGTGCAATCTTAGAGCTGCTGCGTGCTGCTGCATTCGGGGCGCCTGCGTTAGCCAAGCGAGCTAAATGAACGGTGTTTACCCTGATTGAACTGTCTGCGTGGCGCAGGGGAGTCTGGCGGTGGGGACAGGCCGGCCTGTTTAGAGAGGGGCTGAGTCTCCCTGTCGGCGTATACCGAGGTATTACCTCCTAACCAGAGACTCCTGTTTCACCACAGAGCTATCACATTTCATAACACTGTAAAATAACACTTTAGCAGGGGGTCAGGTGGGAAAATGGCACCTCTAAATGAGGGTTAAGGCCGTATCATTGTCTTCTTCAGAGGAGGAACGCCCGCCTCCAATAATTCAGCTGACCTTCCGTGCCATGCGGCTGGTTCGACATGGCGAGGTGAGCTTCCGGGGAGACGATCCTGTTCACGCAGCCCGTTCCCCTCCAAATGGCTTTTTCTTCTCCCAGACAATCATCTGATACAGCGGTTGAATGAAATCACAGATTACATAAGAAAGGTCCCCTCTCCCCTCAGATAAGGGCTCTACCTGAAGTGACTGCCACTGCTCTGTCCTCTCCTCGCCTCCTCTCGCCCTTATCTGCTCCTCTCCCCTCCTTTCTCTTCTCCTGTCTCTCCGCCCTGCTTTCTTAAAACTTGAGCACTTGATAAAAAAAAAATAAAAAAATCTATGTCAGGAGCCAGTGTAGATTATTATGTAAATGTCAGTAAGCTTTTTAATTATATAAAATGAAATGGATTGCAGTATAATACATAGGGGAGATGATGGTTTTTGTGTAGATGACCATCATTTTCCAGGTACGTAATGTTGTTGTTGTTTTTTTTCTTCCTTAATATCTTTTTCCACTAATACAAAAGACATCATCCAAAGAAATATTTTCCCTTTGTGGCAGACATGGAATTGAACTAAGTATTAAATAAAGAATGATATCCATTATACATTTGAGGATGAAACATAATACTTTATTTCCCTTGTGTACATGCACTATATATGAGCTGAGAACACATCTATTGATCTTGGGTTTCATTAGGTGAGGATGCCTCCCCTGGTGGGGTACGGCAACTTTTCAAGACTTTTTGAATCAGAGTAAACCTATAAGAGGGACATCTGTGGAAATATATCCCCCATCTGAGAAATATTTCAAACAAGGCACAGACAATGTAAATGAACTGCCTTCAACGCTGGAATCATTGTAATAGATTCAGAAGCATCGGGGGAAAATGAATGCTTAGACAGCCTGGGATTAATAACACAAATGCACATACACTCTCACACACACCCACACACATACACAGAGAGACAGGCAGACTGTCAGACACAGGCAGATAGACACGCACACACACACGCACACAGCCGTTTAACAGTGTGAAGAGTGGGGGACAGACAGGCCCGGGGAGAACACTAGGTGCCAGAACGAGGCTTGTCTCAATCTGCTAGGACTCGTGCCAATGTCACAACTACCCAGCACATAGCAGAGCACCACACTGTGGAGTGGAGGAGTAATGGAATGAATAAAGAAAATAAAAAATGGATGGAGGACGTTGGAAGATACACTACATATATTGCTTGCCAGTATATAAATAGTGAGACAGAAAATGCATGTTTAATTCAAAATGATTGTAATTTGTTAACCATTTGTTAAATGGTTGTTTCTGTAACAGATTGTTGATTAGTTTGATACCAAATCATATCGAATAATTATACAGATTTCAGAGATCCATTTTTAAATCTCTCTCTTGAAGGCTCCAGACAGATATGGGACCGGGGGGCTGATACTAGACTTGAATCAGTAATTAAACTTGAACATGGACCTGATGGTTTTGCCTCATATCCTGGGGATCTCCTCTGTGAAATTAAATATTTTTATGCTGGGGGGATGAGGAGGAAGAGGGGGGGGGTGTCACCAACTCCATCAGGAATGGAAATGGGCTTAGAGCCTTTGCATAGATTATCCAAATGCATTTTGTCTTTAGTTTTTAATCATGTCTTTGCTTTAAATTAATGTTAATAATAATCTTAAAAATTGAAAATGTAAATATTACAATGGATTACCATAGATAAAACCCATCAGTCTATTGGGTGTTTGACTGAAGGCTCACAGACTGATTGAGGCCGGGGTGAGAAAGGGTTTGAAGAACATTAAAGATTTGATGCTACAAAAATGTGGCACTCACAACAAAGTAATTTTATGCCACTGCAAGCAAAATAACATTTAACAATGTTGTTTTCAGGAGTATGAGTAGTTGCAGTTTTAGTTGTTGTGATTAATCGGATATATTTACATCACAATCTTGAAAGACTTATTCATGCACTGAGTTTCTGGTACCAAGTGTTTGGGAGATAAGAAAAGGAAGCCAGGTCTTGTCAATGGTTGCAGTTATCTTAGTAGGATGTGTGAGGCAGATTGCGTTTCAATCCACATGTATTATCTTAGACGCTTTGAGGTATTTTGTATAAGAGCAACTTAGCTACTTAGGAATGCTTTTAATGTTCATCTGGGGGATGCACTTCAGCAAGTTTGCTGAAAACAAACATCTGCATGGATTAACATTTTTTTAGATTTTTTAGAGAGGTGACCTGAATATATAATCTACAAACAATACTCCCCAATTTTTTTTAATGTATTTTGTCACAACACAACACATATCTGATTTGTTGCTATAAATACGATCGGTAATGTAAGCCATTTTACAGAGCATGTGGCAGCTCCCCACAATGTACCCTGTCCCACGTAGCTTATAGGTTCACTTGTCCTCACTCTTTGTGTAAGAAACTCTAAATCTGCAGTTGTAATCTTAAGCAGCCCTTCCTGATTAGCAAAGGAGTTTGTGAAACTCTTCCCCAACTTATTTAGACTGATTTGTTTATCTCTTAGGGGGGGGGGGGCGGGGGGCGATAACTATTCGCTGTTGGAATCCTCTTTAATTCATTGGTAAGAGCACAAAGGACTGCAGAGAGCTCTAAAGCCATGACAAACCCAGCCGACGGCAGAGTGCACATCCAAGACAATCCTGGTGCTACCTGTGCCATGGAGATTAGACCTTTGTGTTGGGGGAATGTTATCATCTGCGTGCCAAGCACAGACTCCTAGCTGTAAAAGTCGCCAGTAAGGTGCTTAAGATGTGGAGTTTTTTTTTTTCTTTCTCAGGATTTATCGATTCTGTTTCTTTTAGGGGGGAAACATATGGTAACCTGGTATCTTTGATATTGCTCCAGTGTCGTCTATTACGCTCCTGTGCATAGTTTTACTCTTTCTCTGTCAATGTTTGGGAATGTCCCATACATGCCAACGTCTGAGTCCGTGCCTTGAGTCATGTGTTCAGCAAACATCAGAGGCTTCAGCTCAAAGCTGTGGGAACTGGGTTATTCTACTAAAGGCTGGAACATGTATGTCAACCACAAGGCAAAAACCCTAGCTCTTCAGTTACTATGGCATTTCTAAAATGCATTTGCTCATACTTTTTTTTCCTTGCTGTGCTGAACCTTAAAAGTAACTTGGCAAGCACAATAACAGGCATGCAACAGTATAACAATAGTCTATCAATGGCCTGAGATTATAAACAGACTGTATTCTAGTCTCCAACATAGAGATAGCTATCATAAGGGAGCTTGGAGTCTTTTGGCCATCTGTGGGGCTTGGAGCGGCCTATGGACGCACAGCCCCTGGGCCAGAAAGGCAGGGCCGTGTAATAACCAAATGAGGAGAATGGGAAGCGAGTGGCAGAATGCAGTGTATCAGAGCTGTGCTGCGTCGGCACTCTGATTCCGTTTGTGCTATTACATAATTAAATTTGGACTTGGATCATGCTTTTTAAGAGATTATGTGAGCATATGTTGCTTGAACACGTGCCAGCCTGTGAAATGGGGCTCCTTTCATGAGTACTCTATTAGGTTTAGAGAGTTTATTGAAAATCAGAATTAGCTCGCTGCCAACAGTTAATGAATTGGTGTTATGATCTTAGTCCAAGGGATGCTGGTGTGCTATAATTTAGGATCGCCGTCTGCAACAAAAAAAAAACGAAGGAAAATCTGCTAAACAAAGATTGTAAATTAAGATGTCTATGTACTGTAGGCTTACGTTTTATTGGGATTTATAGACTGCTGTTTGAAATGTGCTGTGTACTGTATGTCAAACTACTTATCGAAAGCGAATAACTGTGTGTGATGTGTGTTTGTTTCTCTAGTCCACTCTGAGACTGTTCATCCACCTCAGTGACAATCCTATATCCTCATGAATCCCAATCTCTGTTCTTTCTCATCTATGTCCTGTTCACCTGCCAGTTAACCACTACTCACTTTTCTGTACCTCCACTACTTGTGCACTGGACTTTCTGGTACACTAGAAATGTGTCCTCTTGTCTCCCCCTTCATTTCCTCGCCCACTCCTCTCTCCTCCTTCCTGCCCCTGTTGTCCCTTCAGCTGTATGAGGATGGACAGGCCAGTTGGCTCCAGTTAAACAGACACACATATCAGGGTCCTCTCCCTCTATGCATCTGTCATTCTCCTTCCGTTGAAACATGGCCCCTGTCAGTGCTCCGGCTGAATATATCACCCTCTCCCCGTCATCCCCCTACCATGAGGCAGTGCGGGTCCGTAAAGGTTTAAGCGGTTATTCCAGTCATTATTGGCTGTTAAATCTGGTGATGGTCGTAAAGGCCCTGCCGGTCCCCCCCCCCGTGCCTCAGAGGTCAGCTGACGGCCTGCTTTATGAGCTCCCCGCGCCGTGCATCACCAGCGGGCTGCCGCTCGCCTGCTCTCCCCTTGGCTCTCTGCTCCAGAGGCAGGATGAATAGGCAGGCCGCAGACCGCCATCTATTACTCCTGTCTGGAAGGGGTGGGCCGCCAGTGGCCCCGTCAGCCCTGCATCGCTCCAGCGAGACAGAGAGGCCCAGCGCTGATTTGTGCCTCCGGATGATGTGAAGTGACTAGACGTGCGCGGCTGGCGCACAGAGAGCAACTGTCATCATGGGGATGGCAAGAGCAATCCACCAAATTTATGGCACGTTTCGAGAAATTGTCATATTTTACAATCCCATAAGCGCGGGAGTGAGTTACTCGCACTCGTAAGTTTGGTCGTTTTCCCATGTTGTTCGTTGGGCTGAAATTCCCAAGATTCTCATTGAGTTTCAGCAGTGAGTGACATCAATTTTATTTGACTTGTTTAAAGGCTTTCGCCCTATAATAAGCATTGTTATATGAGATGACTACTGCTGCCATGTCAGAGAGAAGTCAAGGAGAGCAGAGGACAAGTTCTATCAATATCAGTGGTTTTATTGAACACTTGTTCTTTATATTGACATATCGTTCCCTATAAAATAAGATGAAAATTATTCTGAAACTTCATAAATGATTGACAGACATGGAAAAAGAAAAAAAGCCAAATCTCTTTTTACTTTACGTTTGTACTCATTTGAACCTTTGTCTGAAGGAAAGTCGTCTTTGATGCAGTTTACACCGATGAATATTGTTGCTTTTGCTGTAGCTACCAAGTACGCTAATAATTCATTGGCTCGCCAATTATCCAACTGACAAAGGGAGAAAAGAGAAGGAGAAAAAAGTAAAGGAGGGGGAGACAGAGAGAAAGAAAGAGAGAGAGGAAGTTGGTCCTGCTCTCTGGTGCTCAAGGACTGAGTCCTGAGCCACAGGCCTCTTGCATGTTCTTTTCTTTTTTTGCTTCCTGTCTTGAAGGGGTTTTTGAGGACTGTGTGTGCAGTGCTGCCTTTACTGTGAAGAACAGGCCCTTTATTGCCAGGCCTCTGGTGACCTCACCCTACTGAGTGAAGTCACTAAGGGAACTGCGGGGAAGACAAACCAGCGTTCCGGGGAATTAATCAACTCCATCACTGGCAGTGCTGGGCGCTGGGCGGCCATTCTGCCTCCGCTGCCTCTCGGATGGAGGCAGGGAGGGAGGGAGGGAGATAGGGCAGTTATTGAGTTTGACAGCCAGCTGATAGCCCAGCGTCCTTCACATTATGAGCACATCAAAGGCAAGGGACAGGATATAGCAGGGGCTGAGAAGAGGAGGATGAGGCCTCGTGCTGCTGGATGAGTGCAGCGTGAGCTCATCCCCTGGGATCCAAGTAGAGACAGTGTTGTTTAGCCACCTAAAGCACAGGTAGTGTGTTATTTGGATGGTCGAAGTACAGTGTCTCTCTCCAAAGCTGTCATCTCTTCCCACTCCTGTGGTTTTTCCAGGCTGACTGTGTGTGTAATTTGCCTTTTGCGATGGCGTGCAGCTCTGTCCAAAAATAAAGAGGAGACCCCCTTTAGACATCACCAATTAGAGAGGCAATTAGACTGAGCCCAGCCACTTCAGGGCTGTGAAGCGGAATCACAGGCTGTCCTGCCTCCCTGCTTGTGTGTGTGTGTGTGTGTGTGTATGTGTGAGAGACAGTGAGTGTTTGTATATCAAATGATATGTATGTGTGTGCGCGTGTGCAAGCTTCCTTAAATATGTGTAGGTGTGTGGGTGTGCGTGTGTGTGCATATGGCCATGTCTGTGTTTGCGCATGTGTAGGTGCGTGTGTGCCAGAGATTTCAAAAGTACACACTACACACAGTGTATCCTTCACTCAAGAAGAAGTACAAATCAGTAAAGTGCTGAAACCAGAAAAATCTACTTAAGTACAGCAACCAAGTATTTGTACTTTGTTACTTCCCATCTCTGGTGTGTGCATGTGTGTGTGCATGTGTGTGAAAGGTTGGGGGCCAGAGGAGGTGTTGTTGAAGGTCCCAGTGTGAGGAGGCAGAACAGTGAGTGTGTAGTTAGCTTCTTGTCACAGATGAGGAACCATTAGTTGGCCAGCCATTGCTTTGTTATGCTAAATGTTCACTTCTGCATGCAAGAATGACCTCTTTTTACCCTTTTCAACAAAATAGACTTTATTTTATCATTTTATTGCCGCCTTTTCTTGTTTGGGAAAGGGAGTCATTTGGTGATGTTTGATGGTGTTTGTGTGTGTGAAGAGATGGGGGTGTTTCATGTCTGAATTCCTGAGCTCTGTGAAAGAGATCGCCTTCTTTGGGGCTGCATTTAATGGGAAGATCAATGACCCTGAAGATCCTTCCCATCATGACAGAGAGAGAAAGGGAGAGAAGCAGACTAAATGGGTTTACTGCACTTGTAGGTCTGTTGTTGGCATGCTTAGAAAAAAATAGTTTTTTAAAAATATTCATGAATTCTATTTTGACTCAATGCACTTTTCTGTCTTTGACGCTGAAGAGTCAAACAGGTGTGGCAATAAAATAGTTTTGTCTTTGCAGCCAAATCTCTCAGCTTTCTGGATTGAGCAGCATTATATATTATCCACCTTTTTATGCATTCTGCTGCAGTTCCTGGAAGAGGGGTCATTGTACAAGCTTCAAATGGAATAGGATGGTTTAGCATGTTGCTGTGCTGTTGGACAATTTGTTCTGACTGAATTCAACTAATTGTACTCACCTTGTCTTCTCCTTTCCTCTGAACTGCAAAGGTAAGATTGGAACAAGGTGAGTTGTAGGCAAACAGTACTGACAGAAAAGTCTTTGTCCTCACTTTGAATTACTGAGCACAGTCCTGGATGTCAGAAGATATTGCCTTCACAATCATATGCGTCTTTGAATGTTTACACTGTATAAGTGTGTTTGTGCATACAAATATCCTTCTGCATACAGGATATGCATATAAGATGTGTGTATGGGTCTGTGGTGTGTGTTTAAGTGCCTGTGTTCTGTGCTTGCATGCCTTGTGTACATTATGAACTTGTAGGACCAAGTATTGTAAATACACTGTATGCACGTGTAGCTGCATGTTTGTGTATTTGTACATGTATGTGTGTTTGAGGGGGGTGGGTTCATGGGGGCACACCAGAGACAGGAAACTGTCCTCTCGTATGTTGTGCTTCACCCTCTTCCCTAATTCGCCCATTGTGAGCGTGGAGGGGAGCTGTGGAGATGACATCATGAGGCAGGCAGCGTTTGAAGTGGCAGTCCTGAAGGAACCACTTATAGCAATTAGGATATCCTTGAACAAGCGTTTGCGAAACATTGGCTGGTTTTTGGCATTTGCCTCCCGTTCCTGCCTACTAACTAGCGAGGTTTGATCTCCCATAATTATCTACCCACCGGCTTCTCAGTCCTGACAGCTCTCTCCCAGGAGAGGGCTGGATGGCGGGGCTACTCACTGATTGCATCAAAGTGTCAGAAATTGCAACATCAAAAATAATAACTGATATTCCGGCAGCAGGCTCCTCTTTGAATATTTCTTTTAAAACACTATCTAATTTGTGTCTCACACACTGCCAATGTGTGTGTGACTGCGAGGGCTAAAAGCAAATAAAAGCAGGGGAAGAGCATTCATTATTGAACCCCTATTTACATATGGCAGACTATTCTGTCTGAACTCTCATGAAATAGATGTGCGTTTATTCTGACGCTCCTTTCACGTCGCCCGCTCTTTCTGGAGTTGCTCTCAGTTGCTCGGTTTCTGTCCCTTCTCTTCCCTTTTCTTTTCTCTTCTTGCACTTTGAAATAGTTTCCCAGTCCTGCCTGGGACATGTCTGTGGGGCCTGCTTCTCTCATGTGAGAGATTCAAAGTGACCAAGCAGGGGTACATTCTCGGTTATGCTAAGGAGACGTTTAGCATTGCCGTTCAGTATTAGTGTGTGCCGTTCCTAGATACAGAATGAATGTTCTGAAGCAGGTGTGTTTATTCTGCATTTCATTCATATGTAACAGAGCACTGGCACTAGAAATTCCATAAGTAAAAAAAAAAAGCTTGTATTTTCTCCACAATGTCCACTAGAGAAACAGTGTAAGTGAGTTCTTTCCCTTTGACATCCATATTTCAACACCCATCTTAACTTCCCTGACCTTGCTCCAGCTACGCATTGATAACACATTTATAATACATCATCGCTCCCTTGTTCTCGCCGTGTACATTTTTCCGGTGAGTTGGTACGGCTCTCCTTTTTAATTATGAACACTGAAGAATCATTTGCGATGTCTCCCAAGCTTCAGTGTCTGACTAAAACCCATTTGCCTCCCCTACTGCAGGTCTGCGGATAGGGGAGCTCTTTGCCAGCGCCTAACAGTGGTGAAGTGGATTGGAGGGGACAAATGTGTGTTAAGTCAATGAAATGAAAAAGACAGTGGGCCAAGGTTTTCGCAAGGATGAAATTAAAATCAGCTCTGCGGCAAATGGGGCTGCTTTACAGGAATGAATTAACAGCAGGAGTGGGGAGAGGCAGGTTTGCTTTGCAATGACAAATGTTGATTTCCCCCGAGGTACTTAAAGTGATTTGACCCAGTCATTCTTTTAAATCACAGACAGGAGATGATAAATGTGCCACTAATGAGGCCCCTGCATTTTATCTCTTCCCCTCATTCCTGCAGGATGGTTTCTGCTCTAAAGGTCTTCTGCTATGTCTTCACATGCTTCTGAAAGCACTGTTAGCCCCGCTAAATCCCAGCCATGCCGGAAAAAGGGAGAAAAAAAACACACGCATACACACAAGTATCCCTTACATGCTGGGAGAGATTGTCGTAAAATTAAAATCAAACACGCAATCACAATTGTTCTGCAAATGCACCCTTTTAAAAGCCTCGCTAATCTTAAAAAAAAAGGTCTCTGAAATTCAACCCTGTCAGCATTTGTAGACATTATAATAATCTCCCCTATCCAGGGCCTATTTTTTCTCCATCACGCACCCCGCCCCCCTCCCTCTCTCTCTGTATCCGTTTCCCACCTAAAAGGTAAGCACTTTGCCTATATACACATGACAAAGGCCAGAGCTGCAGGGGCTGTTAACAGCGCAGCTCTCATTATCTGCAGCGCTGAGTACGCTGTGCAGAATAAGAGTCTTTTCAGGTGCAGATGTAGAGCATCATTGATAGGGTGTGCGCCGCCTTCCTCGTTTACACCCAGCCTCTGATCAATCAGTGCTGACAGGGCAGGGGCTTTGTGTGCCACGCGGCGGGACAAATGTCTGCCAGGGAGCGGGGGCACACCTGAAAGGAGAGCGAGCGCGCGCCACCCAGCTCCACGCCCGCGGATTAGCCCCGGCACGCTTTGATGGATTAGCATGTAGGGAAATTGCTTGATTATTGATATGAAAATGTTTTGGGAATGAAGGCGGGGAGATGAGGGGTCCCGAATTGGCTGTCTTAGGGGAAGGAAGGGTGTTTGCGGCGGGCGGGGGGGTTCGGAGTGGGCTTATCTACCCTTTCCCCCTACCTCATTGGGAAAAAGAGAGGGGTACAAAGGAAAGACGAGGGGCATGGGGCGGAGGCAGTGGGGGCCCTGGGCCCCCTCCAGAAGAGACACATTGAGCTGCCCTTCATGAAATATTGTTCCTCATCATATTAACAGGGCTGAACGTGGGTAGATAAGGGCTGTATGAAAAAGTAAGCAGAATGTCCCTGTGAGATATTTCAATCCTCTTTTTTCTCCCTCTCTCTCATTCCCTTTCATTTCACTGAGGTGAGTGAACGTGAAATGTAGCAGGACCTTTATGGATGGAGACCGGAGCCCAGGAATGATGACATCATCACCTCCCCTTTAATTGCTTGATTTGTCAATCCTCTGCACCTCTGAATCCCAGCGCATATCTCCTGTTCCCTCTCAGCCTGCTGCCCATGTTCTGTCAGACACATTACAGACTCTGACATGGGAGGGGGCTCACTAGCATTTGCATAGTTTTGAATTATGTTGATGCTCTGCCTTATTATCCAACTCGTGCGAAGGCATGCCCCCATTACAGAGCTTAAAATGCACATATAAAAACACTCAGTGATCAGGGCTGTTTCTTCATAACTAGATCCTATTTCACTCCAGCTAGCGGCAGCACAGTGATGCGGTGAAAGACCTGGCTCTACATGGTGTTGCACCTGCTGCCAGATAGGGGGTTTTCACAGGGGAGATGGCATCTGCTCCTACCATGTACTTAGCCCTGTAAGGAACCACAGAGCATAAGTCAGAAAGTGGCCAGAGATTCTGGTCTGTTATTACCGAGGAAAAATACACGATTCCCCAAAATGGGTGACATCATTAGGGGGACATCTCTGTCGACATATTTCAAGCATCAGGAAAAACAAACACGTTCGACCTGTTCAACAATTTAAAGAGCTTGTTGTGTAAAACTGTGCCATTTTGGAGGAACACACTGAACTCCTGTACCAAGGATACCCCCTTGACTTTGCATGATACTTTCTCCCCTCTCAGACATCCAGTCGACCACGTGAAACGCATGAGGACATCCATCATAGAATGCTCTGGCTTCGACTTCCATCGACAACAGCCTTCTGAGCGGTGAAGCGCTCTACACACCGAACACATGTTGAGACACAGCAGTAACATCTGAGATGAAATATGAGGTCAGCGCAGGAGGGCAGCAGCAGCCCAACACGATCAGGTGCGGCCCATCCCTGAAGGCCAGAGGAAGGCCAGAGAGGGAGAGATTTGTGAGATCCGCGGATTAGTTTGGTGATCACTGTGGCTCTGATCACAGGAAGTTTGGGGAACTGTCTGTTAAGCGTCATCCGTGACCGTCGGACGAGATGCATCTCTCTCACGGCCCGGGTCCATTACTGCAGACGGACGGAGGCCCCTCAGAGGAGCAGTCCCTGCCTAATGAAAACAGCGTGTGTGTGCAGTCTGAACTCCAGAGCTCCGGTGACAAACACGGGTAACGCAAAAAGCGTGTGTTTTACAATTTCCCTCCATCGTAAAGGTTCAGTCGTAAACTGAGAATTTACGCCCTTCATTAGAGGTAATACAATGCACATAACTCTAACGTACAACAATTGGGATAGCCATAAAGTAACCATTTTATACCTTCTCAAATCTGTGACTTCTACGTGACCCTCATGGAGCCAGCATTAGGGCAGCTTGATTTATTATGGCTGTCTATTCCGTCTGATAGCCCTCCGTGTTTTTAGGGAATTAAAAGTGCCAAAATGTAAAATGACTTAAATATTTATTCTGTGTACCCCTGTCAGAAATATTAGTCCCCAAAGTATTGTTTACGAGTTGCAACTTAAGATTTTTGTTCAAGGAGATTTTACTTTGATTGATGTCTAAGCTCAATTTTATAGCCAGCTATAGAGAGGCAAGAAACCCTGGTCTTTGTTCACAGTTGTTTCTTATCGTAAGCCTCGCCCAATCTGTCTATTAGGCTGAAATATGGAGTGTAGAACAAACCCCCCCCAAAAAAGTAGAAGTGCTCAAAATCTACTCACACCTCCCACAGAACTACTTTAAAATGTCTCCTGGGTGGAAAGCAGCAATGTCTACTGCTGTGTTGAGACAGAATGTGTCTGATTTACCAACGGCAACAAAAAGAATTAGACTCCTATATCTGAAATTCCTTCTCTTGGAATTCCTCAAACCCCCCTGTAGTGACCCGTTCACCTCTCTGTAGGGTTACGATTCGATCACACCCAGTTTCTATTCAGACACGATGCTGAGATGGTTACACCCTGCTCCTCCTTGTTACTCTGTGGGTTCCTTGATGTATACAAATACAAGGGTCAATCTAAATAAGACAATGGGTAACTCCAGATTCAAGTCCATTCACAACATGTCCAACAAGACGTAGCCAGTCAGCTGGTAGCCATCAATGTCAAAAGGTGAAAGCAACTGCAGGGGATCTTGAGTAGAGCCCATTGATGAGATGAAACAGGTGGACTTCCCTGCTCCGAGGTAGAATGAAAAACAAATGTCATGGCGGGTGACAGAGAGCGTCTGTGCCTTATCAGCCTGGCCGAGTGAGTGATGGGTCTTATCTGGCCCCCTGCTCCACAGCTGTTTATTATCCCAGGGTGGCAGGGCCATGCTGGGGAGAGAAGAGGGCTGGGAGCCCCTCTGTGATCCATCACTCTGGAGGTCCTCTTCCCTCCTTATCTGACCGCTACATGGATAACCACAGCCCTGATTTGTTTACAGACGCCATGCCATTTGAATGAGGAGCGGGCGCAGGAAACGATTCCTTTACTTTCTTTATCAGTCCAGGTGAGTTATGGGGACGGCTGAAGTGGGGCTGTTCACCCACTTCACGCAAAAACACGCCCATACATATCCACACGCATACATCCACACCCCTACACGCACGCTATTTCACACGCACACACACACACACACACACATATTTTCTGTTTCTTCCCTGTGAAACTGGAGGAGGTTAACCAGAGAGGAGGAAGCAACGCAGTACTCACAGGGGGATATGGCTTATGTGCGGGCCCAGTTTGTCCTCTTTCTGTGAATGACATTCATTCCTCTTATCGTGTTTTGCTTTTGGTTATCCAGGCCCTGTATGGGCAGTCAGTGTGGACAGGAATAATACCTGATATCACACAAGGAAACCCACAGCTCCTGTGGTGGTCAGTGTGCATTCATTTGAGGTTATCAGACTTGCTAAACCTGATCCAAAATAATAAAGCAGTTCCTATCTGAGTCATATTATTGAAAGGAAAACCTCAATAAAGACATTTTTCTCATGTTCCTTTTTCTATCTCCATCTCTGCAGGGCTGTTTGTGTCGGTTCCTAACAGACCAGTGTGTGTGTGTGTGTTTCCCAGAGATGGGACTGTACTTAAGTAGTTTTTTCTGGTATCAGTACTTTACTTTACTATTTCTTTTTCTGACAACTTTTTACTTTCACTCCTTAAATGTTTTGATTTTTCCATTTCAAACAGGGCTCCCGTGTCCATCACAACACCAGGGGTACCTCCCACAATATATACCTGCTGTCGAGACCTGGAAATGGAGGGATGGAGGGAGGGAGGGGAGGTGTGGAGAGAAGTTATGGACTGCCGACTGGTCATTCTCTAGAGGTTCTGTATCAGACAGGCTTTCTCCACAGATCCAGCTCAGCTCTGTCAGAAGCTGAAATAACAAGAGTTTGTTTGACTCTGCAGAGGAGGAGCTTGGGGGCCGGAGGCTCCCACCCACCTCTGAGCCGACACAGTAAATCCCAGAGAAATCCACCTCCGCTGCCCCCAGCTCCCCTGTCCTATCGGCACGGCGACATGGCTGGTCCTCAGCAGCTCTGGTTTCAGTTCGGCGGAGTCGGCAAAGCAGAACATGATGAAGGCTGCTAATTGCGATCCAGCAGAAGTCGGGCAGCCGTTAAGAGTCAGTGGGGGGAATTGCAGTGGGGAGAGGTGGGGGGGGGGGGGGTTAAGAGATGGGGAGGGAGAAGGGAATGCAAACACAAAATCCTGTTTTCTCATTAAGAAGCTGTGATAAGCGTAAGGCTCAGTGTTGCATGCCAGGCTGCGCCAGCCAGCACTCTCTGTAGATATGCCACCCTAGAGCCCCTTGGCAGTCACGGCCTGAGTCGCTCATCTCTGACGGCGGCCGAAGCTTCCTTTATACCATCACACAGCGGTGTGATTCTGCACCCTCTGGGGGACCTTCTTCATGTTGCGTCATGGAGACTAAACCCACACAGCACCTGAGCAATCCTCACTGTCCTCCGTACATCTCTGGGTCAAGCTACAGAACGGGTGATGATGTGCTGATCCCGAGTACTTTCTGGATTCCAGAAATCTGTACAATGCATTCCAGTACCCCTCCCGCTAGCCTAAACCTCAACCCTTCTGCACGGCATATGTACATACCTCAAACTCTTCGCAGTCGGCCTGTCTGTTCTGACTTGTGGTGTGAGGAGGTTACGGCGGAATGAAACACAAGCAACGACGTCTCCTCCGCATGCAAGCCACAGCCACACCACCCAGAATGATGCTTACCAGAACGTGGCCTGTTGTTTGTCCTCAGTCTGAAGCCTGCACACACACACTACACGCACATACATGTCTAGCACAACGTCTAAGAGACCTCTAAATCATTCCTTATTACAGTGTCGACAGAAATAATGAAAAAATAATTTGTAACCATAACTCCTATGGTTTGTATTGGAGAGAATCTTACTAATGCAAAAGCTTAGCAGAGCCAAATGGCAATTTATTGCAATGTGTCTATGATTAATTCATTCATCTAAATGGGAGTGATCCACCTTCACTAAATAGCATTCAATTAATCACAGGCAGGGCCCAGTTGCTACCAAAATAATGACAATTTAATAACACTCCAAATACCGCATGCCAGATTACCCAGTATTTATAAATGTCACTGGCTAGCCTGTAATCCACAGTGACAGGAAAACATGTGCTAGGCCCAGCTCTGTCTGCTCCCATGTACTGCAACAAATGCGCCATCCCCATAGCGAGGAGGCTATGAATAACTGTGATAATCACTCCACAATGGTTTCATTTATCAGTGTTCGAGGAGCTCTAATGTAGCAGCGATTAAGCTGCGTCGCTGCTGGCCGGCGCACGGCGGTTTGTTTCACCGGGAGCACAATCATGGAAGGGCCTGGCGGATGATGTCACAGGCATGATGATGTCACAGGTGTCATCTGGCCTACTGTTCTCTCTGTCTCATCTGGCCCTCTGTTTGTCTGCCTGACCAAGCCCTCTGCTCTGTCATCTAGTCTGTCACAAACCATTGTCCATGTGCACACACAAGCACACACCCACACCCACAGACACAGGTTTTTACGATTTAAGAGGTATTGTTTCAAGCCAGTGTATGTAGCTTCATAAATTATAAGTGGTGGACACTGTCGTGGCAGCAGTCTAGACTAAATGAGACCATGGCTTTCCTTGCCATGTTGTCTGTTCAAAGGATGTCACTGTGTTCTGCCCATGAACAGTCAGCACCATGACAAACAGTTTCCCGCCATTGTCATCATAGCACAATCCCAGCAATCAATTTAATTAGGTGAGTAACATTTGGTGCCTAAAACAATGCAGGAGATAAGAATAGCTTGGATGATGGAAAGGACTGCCTCCCATCCTGTAGGGGAAAATGAAAGGAAAGAAATCACATGGTTATGATGAAAGAACATGATTTTGGTATTGTAAATGATTTGATGTATTTCTCCACCCACTGCCAGGGTATGGTTACCTGTCAGCCCATGTAAACAGCTGATGAGAGGAAATAGGGAGTCAGGTGGCTGAGCGGTTAGGGAATCGGGCTAGTAATCTGAAGGTTGCCAGTTCGATTCCCGGCCGTGCAAAATGATGTTGTGTCCTTGGGCAAGGCACTTCACCCTACTTGCTTTGGGGGAATGTCCCTGTACTTACTGTAAGTTGCTCTGGATAAGAGCGTCTGCTAAATGACTAAATGTAAATATGAACTG
Source organism: Osmerus mordax (assembly GCF_038355195.1). Taxonomy (NCBI): domain Eukaryota; kingdom Metazoa; phylum Chordata; class Actinopteri; order Osmeriformes; family Osmeridae; genus Osmerus; species Osmerus mordax. The sequence goes on along the minus strand of NC_090062.1, from coordinate 13,046,749 downwards.
TCTGAACTTGATCCGTTTGTCTGAATCAAAAAAAGCCTGTTCTGTCCTTCATGAAAGAATGTATGTGACCGATACAAGTGGCTTGGTGCGAGAGAGAGAGAGACACAGACAGCCAAAGAGCGAGAGAGACAGAGAGAGGGAGAGAGCGAGCGAGAAAGCGAGAGTGAGAGAGAAAGAGAGAGAGGTAGGTGGATCTGAGGCTGCACAGTGGGGAGGTGAGAGGAAGGAGGTGGAGACCGGTGGGACTGCATGGGGAAAGGTCACAGTGAAATGGAAACTGATTCTCCGCCCTGCTCCCAGGGTAATATCCAGTAACCGTTCCGCGTCTCCCTCCTGTTGGACAGGGGTCCAATGTTCTCTCCATACCCTGACAGCACTGCGTTTAGCCTGGTCCTGCCCGGGCTAGGAGAGGAGAGCAGGTCACACAGACGATGGGGAACATCCTTTATCCCAGCACCAGACAGGCAGCAGGGGGTCAGGGTGGAGTTGTGGAGCAAAGTGATCGGTTCTGGCAGCCTTAAGCTCCAAATCCAGCCCTCACCAGAGGTTCTGACCCGGCTGTGTGAGAGGAATGCTGCGTTACGCCTTTGACGGAGCGATTTCCTGCTCACCGCTTCAAAAGGTGCCTTTTAGGATCCAGCAGGAGCACTGCATCATGCACACCGAAGGGAAGTCATTCTAAGGTTGGATGTTCTTGCGGGGGGAAAAAATCTGTAATTTAAGGACAAAGAGAACAGAAACATAAGGTAGATACTCGAGCGTTTTTTATCAAAGACGTCTCTGTCACTGTTTTAGTGAGGCTCTTTTACGCTCACATTCAGTCTCTCCTCACACTAGGCTCCAAAAGCAACGCAATAGCTCAGGTTCTGTTGCTAGAGACACACTCAGTAACTCTGAATCACACCCCATTCTGGCCAATCACCATCTCGCTACACACATGACCTCTTGACCTGAAAGTAAATAACACATCTTTGAAAAACCACACGCATACCCACACCCAGACCGCTCGCAGCCCCACTCTCACTTACAGCTCACGCCTGGTGAGTTTGGTTACGTGAGACAGATTGTAGGCCGTGTGGTCATACAGAACCCGATGAACTATACCCAGACGAGATTACTTTGTGAGACATTAAAAGGCCTCTCTTGAAAGGTACAATGGCGTGGTAAATAGCCAGCATAATGTGAAGTGTTTAACAGAATTGGCTCTCATTTTCACTTTCACGGATGGTTTGACGTCCTCAAGCTGTTGAGAGGACTCCTTTTCAGATGTTAATCATTGATGGGGACTGTTTTAGACACAAAAACATTGTGTTATACAAGTGTAAAGGGCAGACTCAGCAACTGCCTTGCTCCCAAATGACATAGCATGATAATAACATTGTGATTTTTTGTGGCTTCTCATGTCTGTTTATATGTGTGTGTGGCTATGGGAAGAATTTACGAGCGCTGACTTGTTGTTATTTTTGTGTATATGCACAAAACTATTATGCGGCCTGTTTATTTTAGGAACTGACATGTGTTTGCGTGGGTTGGGGCTTCAAGGCACCACATCTGTTGCCTGCCTCTTTTCGTCATGTGACAGAATATGAAATCCCAGACTCCCATGGGTGTATACATTTGCCTTTTTTTTTTTTTTTTTTTTGCTTAAGAAAATAGACATAACCATTAAAAACTCACCCAGCCTTAACCATTATGGAACATTGGCTGCCAACTATCCAGAAAATGTGTTTCTGGTAACCCACTCCACTATACTTCTCACCAGTAAAGAGCAGCAAGCTTGGCTGGCATCCTGATGGAGATTTATACAGGTTTCATGGGTGTGGGTGTGTGTGTGTGCAAGTGTGTCCGTTTCGTTCCTCCTCAGCTGGGAGAGAGTGAGGGGAAGAAGAGATTAGGTCTTTTTTCTTGGCTCCACATCTCTCTCTCCCTAGTAGGTAGCATTTCAGAGGCCAAAGCTAATTAGCATACACTCTTCTCTGGACCCTGCATGGCTGAATAGAAACGTGGGGGGGGGGGGGGGGGCATATGGTGTTTGTGGCCCCCTGGATTGAACCAGACAGATTGCACCAGCAAGGTGTTGATAAGGCTCAAGATGAATGCCTCAGCCGCGCGTAATCGCCCATATCCCAAGCTCTCCTCTCAGCAGATAGACTTGTTCGACTTCTCCGACTGTTGCCCGCAAGATGGATGACACACGTGGTTCTGTCAGGCAGGCTCACGCACACACACTCCAGAACGCCCCACCCCCACCCCCCACACACACAGACAGACAGTCTCTCTAGTACATGACACTCTAACGCTCATGCACACAGCTCGATCATGACAGAGTGTTTATGACAGACACAAGGCCTACCATTCCCTGGTATGCAGGAATCATGGGAGTCTGTATTTAGCGTGCGGAAGGCACACCAAGGGAAAACAGCCTTTTATTCAAGAGCATTTCATCCTGCCATTTCCCTCCGTCACCTCCATTCTCCTCCCTTCCGTTGTAGATCTCTTGCTTCTCTCAGGCCTTTTCCTACTTTGTTGCCGTAATTCACTATGGTCTGGCTTTTTGACATGCGTGCAAATTGGCAAATTACAGGATGGCGAGCTGTCACCAGCCAGATTCATGTGGTCACAAGGGGGTTGTGTGAGGTGGGGGTGGAAGAGCACAGGGGAGGACGTTAGCCTGAGTTCCACTGTCTTAACATTGTTAACGCTGACCGGCTGATTGACACACACTGCTGCCGCGGTTTGAAAGGAGCCTGCATCTGTGTGTTGTAAGGCCTCTAGGAAGGCCTTCCTCCCCTCTCCCTCCTTTGTGTCTCTCTCCCCTTCATGTTGTCTTTCCTCTCTGCCCCCCACCTCTTCATTTGCATCCCAGGCCCAGAGTTGTCATGGAGGAGGAGAGTCGAGGGGGGGGGGGGGGGGGGGGACGCCCTGGTTGCTCCCCACCCACTCCCCTCTGTCTTTGTCTCATCCGGTCAGGCAGGCAGAGGCCCTCTCCTGGGCCTCCTGCTCGGTGCTACAGTCTGGGTTGGGGATGGTGGTCTGCGGAGCACTGCTGGGAGAAGCAGCATGGCGGTGTTTTTGTAACTGGGTTTGCCCAGGCCAATGAGCCTCCATTCTGTGTCTGGAGCTCCGGCTGATCCCAGAGAAAGGATGTCTCACTTCAAGGGAACAGGATGCATGTGTGGCGGATGGGATTTCTGGGTAAATAAGGCTGTATGGGACCCTGTCTATGTCTGACCTGCCCGGTGCTGAAAGAGCTCAGAAGATTGTAGACGACGAGAGTGAGAGAGAAAGGGAGGTGTCTCCAATTGGTTGTGAACCACTGGTCAGGCCCCACTGCGACTGTTGAAAATGAGGCACAAAGCTGAGTCTATCATCCAGTCTGCACCAGCCGTGTTTCATTTACTCCTCCCCTTTCTGCCCTGTACCAGGTGACACATCCAGCAGCCATGATAACCCACACAGGCCTATTTCCCTTCAGACGAGGCCCCCCTCTTGGTCGTAAGTGGTTGGAACATGATCCTAGCCTGATTAATTACGCCCCTTGCTGTTCGCCCCCTCGCTCCCTTCCTAATGGCCAGTGTTTACGCCGGGAGAAGAGCAATGGATTGTGGGGGGGGGGGGGAGGGAGGGGGGGAGGCAGCAGCGATGGCGGACCCTTGTGTGCGTGGAATGGGTTTTAATTAACGTGGAGACAACACCTCTCTCCCCACTCATCTTTCACCTGGGAGACACCGGGGGAACTGTGACAGCGACCCGGCATGCCGCTGATTAAAGCAGGGCCTCATTTACCGGCGCCCGCTGTCAACAAAACACCACTAATGGCATTATGCCCAAGCCTGGGGGCCAGGCCCAGGGACAATCCCCAGCCAGGCTCAAATGAGAGAAAACAAACTTAGCCTAATCTCTGATACGAGAGCTTAATCTCCCACTGATCTTATCTGAAGCAGGACTCACATGTTACAGGCCTGGCTGTGTGTTAAGGGACCCAGGGAAAGAGCTTAGGCAGCTAAATGGCTCCTCTGCTTCTCCCGGCCGCTGGTCCTTTGTTTTGGGTGGTAGGGCAGGCCTGACAGGGGAGATTCAAAGGTGAGTCATGGTCCTCTCAGGTGTTTGCTGGTTGTTTTGGGGGGGGATTCTCTCTCGGAGAGGCCTGGCTGCTACTGACCCCTCTCTGGAAGAACAGAGCTCTTTCCTTTTCTTTCATCACCTGGTGGAAGTGGGTGCTGTCGATCTCTGACGATGACCTCATACATGTCCAGGGCTTTTCGTCCATCACTTCCTCTATATTTAGGGTTGGCGAATCTGACATTCCTTAAATTGCTCTGCAGTCCCCTTTGAAGTACAGGGACAACAAAGCCTTAGTGTCCTTAGTCACTTGGAGAACACTCCAAACTGGAATCCTGCACATGAGGGTTGTGTCAGCCAGTCCGTTAACACTCCTGGCTCTCCAGTCCCCGTGTGTGCGCGTGTGTGCGTTGGTTATAGACCACTAATATGTGTAATTCTGTCTGGCCAACTATGCTGAAGTAACTGCTGGCACTCCTACTGCACTGCACGTTTTGACGCGTTACATATTTAACATGAGCAGTAGGGTAGTATAAAGTTTAATGCTAAAGCGAGGTCACTTCTCTTTGGTGCACATTGTGCTTTTTACAGTCTTCTTATTAGTCGGCCCAGCGAGAAAAATTTCACTGCAGGTTTTTATTGATTTATGTCAATAGCCATTAGGTTGTCTGGACCTTTCCTCTTTAATAGGAACATGCATCAGGCGAGAGGCGTGTTAAAGAACCCAGGGTTATTACTGTGATGATTAATTAGGAAAGTTTGTTTCTTGTAAAGTGACAGCTCTTCTTTAAGCGGGGGCTGTAAACTTTTATTGGACCATACAGCTGACCTCAAATTGGAAATTTGTGTTGGAAGCAGCCGGGCTCACCATTACTGCTCCTGCCTGTTGTTAATTTAATATCTGTCCAATAAAAGACAGCGGGGGCTATATACGGGCACGGGCAATACACCCTCTGATCTGCTTCACTGTCTCTACCTCACCCGCTTCATGCACGTTTCTCAAAGTTTATACAGTGGCGCAATACAACTCGGTCACAACCTTGGGACATACGATAGTGGGACAGAGGGAACTCTTGAATTTCAAGACGTTTCCGTGCTCTGTTCACTAATAAAAGACCTAAAAGTACTCTTGTGCCACATTTTCAGTCGTCCAGTAAAGTGTAAGCGTGCAACAGTCCATTTTCTACACTTTTCTCTGAAAAAAACAAAAAACTGCACTACAGTCGTTCAATTTGACTATGACTGCTTGGAAAGCCCTAGACATAGCGCCCCTAGTGGTGAAATGGAGCACTCTGCAGTATAATGCTAGCGGTGCTGGGTTTTGTGCAGTCCTAACGCTAACACTCACTAGCTCTCCTCCCAGCCGGCCCTTTCCCTGGCTGGCCAAGTGTTTATAGAGGATTCAGTGTAACGTGAAGAGGCAGAGGAGGAAGTGCACTGTGCAGCTCCTTGATTACCGCCCTGGGGAAACCTAGCCGTGGAACCACTTAAAAGATAATGCCCAAATGATGTTTTCAAACTCTGGCCGCCTAGTTGGCGAGTTGAAACAATATCACTGATGTAAAGGAAATGGGACTTGAATGGCACTGTTTACAGTTGTTGGATGTTCACACATAAGCAGCAAATTCCAACATAAACATCCACTTAGAGCATGTAAATCTAAGGGCTATTAATAAACTCTTTTATCTTCTTCTCTGGAGCGTGGCCCCTGAGGCCTGGGTAATCTGGCCCCTGTGTTCTCTTCGTGTTCTCTCTCTCGCTCTTTTTCTCTTTCTCTGAGCAATGTACTTCTGTCGCTGCCTATAGAGGCCAAGTTCTCAGTGGCCCCACTGAAGTTTCACCTTAGCCCTACTCGTTGCCCTTCTATCCCCAAGACCGTTGTACACACCACAAACATGTTGGTTCCTCTTTAACCCTGTGCAGTCTCAACAGACTGAGGGTTTGACTGCTAGTTTCCTTGGCTCACAGCATGTTCTCCCATCCCGGTTCCCCTTTCTCTGGGGTACAGGACAGCAATGTTCATGAGGTTCATTCTCTTCTCCACGTTCTCCACAGACTGATCTTTTCTGACTGAGCGAATGCCGCCGTCCTTCTCCATCTCATGCAGACTTCCTTTCAACTTCTGTTTGCCTTATTCCTGTCGACAGGAAGTTGTTTTCTGCCGTCTCCCCCTCTGCGTGTCCACGTTCATGCGTGCTTCCTGCAGTGTGTGTGTGTGTGTCTGAGCATGTGCGTGAGGATGTGTGTGTGGACTTCAGTAGTGGAAAGAAGCTGCTTTTATGTCAATGCCAAGTGCAGAGAACGATTCCGCTCTTGAAGGACTGCCTCTTGTGCTGCACTGGGTTTACCACTCATCTCTGAACAGCCAAATGCCTTTATCTGATGTTGGGATCTCTGTTATTTGTCCATGAAACTACAACTAAGAACATTTTATACCTGGGGGACTGCTCTAGTGATCTCCACATACCAGCATAAGGACACTAACATGAAGAGGAAGTCTGTTTCTTTGCCGTGTTATATTACTCTTAACTCATCGCCAGCATCTTTCTTTGATTCTCTTTGTGAGGGGGATGTTATCCTGCTTACAAAGTCTTAGAGGAAGACTACATGCGACACCACTTGGTCAAGGCCATCTGGCGATCTCCCAAAAGCTTAAATGTTTGTGCCATGTCAAACCTAAAGCGGTTCCACATACGGACCTGAGTTTTGGAGTGTCACAGTAGTTCTCTGTGCTTCGGAGTGGCTTCTGTTTGTGTCAGGCGACCATCTTGAGACATGTGTCGAAGCCACTGTCTTGTGTGCTGGTCCAGCCCCAGGTCTCCGAGCAGATGGTGGCACAGTTTAACGGGAACAGTACACCGGTGGCACACGTTTCCCCATCAAAACACATCTCGTCCGGCCAGAGACAGCGCGGAGACTCCCTCATGGCCCTCCCTCGTCATGTGAGCGTTGTCATGTGCCTGACCCCAATCACAAAGGTTAGCATTCTCATGCCCCCCCCACCTGACATGTTACCTCCATTGGATAGATTCCCCTTTAAGATCATTTACAATGGTTTGACCCATGTTCACAGATGAGACCTTAAACTACTGTGTATCAACAACACCTGTTTTATTGCAAGTGTTGAGTGTTTATCAGGAGTTAAAGTTAGTAGACATGGCATGTTTAATAGTTCATGTTTTACTACTATGATGTAATGTATTTGCCTTTACACTTTAATGAGACAAAATGTCCGTCTCTGCTTCCCTTCCTAGAAATGAAACGCAATATGTCCGCCTCCAAAAATGCTGTGGCCTTATTAACTGGTCTTGGTTCTGCAACGCGGCTCTTGAACGCTTTATCCTTGAGATGGAAACTATAGTCTGTCTGCCAGGGAAAGATGATCTAAGAGAACACTTTGATATCTGCTCACTTACCTTTGATGCTCTTCAACACTAGACACCCAGAGATATTTACTAAATCAAAGTAACTTTTGCCTCAACAGCTGCAAAGAATTTGAGATGAATGGAAACAATTCCTTTCTTGTCTCTCTCCTAAACTTAGAAAACAGCAACACCTTCAGGGAAAAGTGATGTTTCCATGTCTGTTGAAACATGATACCCAAAATAAGACTTTTTGGGCATTAAAAAACAAAACAACTAAAAACATACAGCTTGAAAAAAAAAGAAAGATCACAGTCAACGTAAACATACATGAACAAAAAGTTTTATATTTTTTATATTAGTAATACATTTATAATATAGTAAAACACAAAATAAAAAAACATCATGCAAATGAAATGTCTAAATGATTACAATTAATCCATTAGCTTTGCATTGCTTTTCAATGGATTAATTTTATAGTGAGCACTAATGACTAATGCTGAAAACAATCCCAGTCTAAGTTCTGCAACATGTGTGATTGACAGGGGTGGCATTGGAAAGGGCTGGCTAGGACAGAGCCCATATCCTTTTCACAGGCTGGAAGTGGAAGCCGGCTGGAAATGGCATCTCCCGGGGAAAGGCAACAACTGGCCATCACCCTGGCCGTTTGTCTTCATCAATCAACCTGCGTTTGTTGACAAAGCAACATGATGTCACTATTAATTTCATGCATTCCCCTAATGGGGTGCAAGGGAGAGCCTTACCCTCTCAGTAGGCACTTCCTGTCCTGCTGCATTGTGGGATATGTCCGTTTCCTCTGTGGAAATCAGTTGGACTTTTTTCTTTTTCTTCCCTTCATTCCTGTCTTTTGCAATTTTGTTCTTGGCTTCTGTGCCTGCCTCTCCAATCAGAAATTGCTCGTCTGTGTTTGAATCCTTGTTACGTGAGTACTTGGGATGATTTCCACCTATTTACCAAGGTATACACTGAACTGAATGTACTGAACCTTTTGATCAGACCTCAGATTTCATGAACAGACACCTCCGTAGCTTGCTCAGATCAGCGCATTAGCGTTTCATTTGAAAGAATGGTGTCACTGTGTTGACAAGCTCATGATAAGTTGGTAGCTTCTAAGGGGATTTTTATTTTATAAAGCAGATAAATGCCGGAGGACTTTAACTGTCTGTCTTTTTGTCCTGATTGTAGTTTATTTCTGGTGATTATGAAAACCGTCTTTAAACAGACTTTTGGGATGTTGTTGTATTAGCTTCACATGAAACAGGCCTCTTGCACCACAGCTGCAAACATGTATTTAATGTTATCTCTTCTGACTGTGTGTATGTGTATTTACTGTCTACATGAGTTGCTTTTATATCAAGCCTTTGATTTTCGCAGAGGAGGCAGGCACTGCCAATGATATGCTGCACTTTCTCTCTCCACCTCTGCCTGCCTGTCTCTCTCTCTCTCTCTCTCTCTCTCTCTCTCTCTCACTCACTCTCCACCTCTCCCCCTCTATCTCTCCTCTAGCTTTAAGAGGCTTAGCAGCGGCTTAGCGCCCAGGTCAAACTGCCCTTTGCCCTTCATCTGTCAGGCTTTTGATCTGGTGCCAACCTGGGCCATTTGCTACGCCCTGCCTTTAACGGCACGTCTAGGGGTCAGGGGAGGGCACAACTTCAGGACTCCACCTCACACCACCACCCCACCCCATACCTGCAGATGTGCCTGTCTTTGTTGCCCCCCCCCCCCATTACCACCACCTTCTCAGCCCCCCTTCCCCAACTGCCCTAACCCTGCCCTAGTGCCCATTATTATTTTATAGTTTGGTTCTGCATTCCTTCACTCAGCCTGTGGTAGGAGGCAGCCCCTTGGTTTTATTGCTTACACATGTCCATGGCTCTCTCCCTCAGCGGGGAGAGACAAAACATTGAGCGGGAGATGGCCAATAGGGGCCGGCGGGCTAACCTCTCCCCACCTTGAACTAATCGTCAGGGGCCAGAGCGTTGCGGTGCCTCAGTCCTGTGCCAGTGGGGTTTCAATTTGTAGAGGCATAAACAGATACTAAAGCCAAAGTAATGGCACAGTGATTTATCAAGCCAGTTCACATCAAATTATCACAGCGCCCCCCTGCTGTCAGGCCCAATAATGCCCCCCAGGCCTAGCCCAGCCTGGGTGAGGTGTACCGTGGTTACACTTCATTTAGGAGTGCACAAACATGTGTCCCTCTGTCTGGTTTCCCTCTGAGCGTGACGCCTCACACCAGTCAATGATCACCCTGGACAGTGTGTTTGTGGGTGTTTGGTGTTCGTGTGGGAGAGTTGTGTGTTTATTTATATAATTTAGTTTAAACATGATATTGACATGAATTTGTCCTTGTTTGTGTGTCTTTGTTAATTATGGAAATTACTGTTACAAAGTGTTTTTTTGTCCTCACCTGGAATGTAAAACAATGCTGCTTTAAAGTCTTTATGAAGAGAAGAGAAGAAAAAAAGGAGACAAGTCATGTTGAATTGTGTACTGTGTGTTTCAAGTTTGTAACCGAATCTATCTTGAAATAAACAGATTATTTTTCTGTAGCAAAATCATGTTTCAATTTAATTCAGTGCCAGAACACAGTGCAGTCTTTGATCTGGTCCGGCCCGGTTCAACACATGGATAATATATCTTTCAAAGATAAAGGTAAAAATGTGCTCGACGATGATGTCATGCTGTTGCAGCCGCAAGCCTGGGAGAAAGACAAACTTTCACAGGAGAGGCTGGTCCCGGGATCACCGAGGTGATCTCCGAGCTGTTGCTGAAATCAATTACATATTGTCCAAACGGCGATGCCGTCTGAAGGAACTTAATCACGGGGCCTTCTGCTTAGGATCATCCTGATGAAGTAGGACATTGTTTTTTTCGCTCCCCGATGTCCGCTTCCCTCGTCTCGGCGTCCGTACTTCGCTACATTCATGTGCTCCTTACAATTCTTCCGAGACCCATTCATCATCATTTGCCTGTGTATCTGTCTTGAGCACCCAGGCTTTGATCATGTCGTGTTTTATACCTTACATCTGGTCCACGTTTAACCTTCTGTAATGCTGTTGCTCAAAAACTATTACCTGGCATAACAAAGGAACGCTTTTATTGGAGACTTTGTAGCCAGTGTAAATCCAGCATCCTCTTCATTTCTTATAGGCCGGTAAATTAATAATCCTCCATTTTGTGCACAAAGGCCATGATTCCCAGAACTTGCCCCCCCTCCCCGCCCCCCTAGATATCCTGTCTCTTGGGCCGCTCCCCCAAGCTATCCTAAGTTTCCTCTTCTGGGATCTCCTCTCTTCCCTTCAAAGCGTATCTGACCCTAAATCATCCTCTCCCAGTTTGGAAGGCTGTACATTTCCATATCTCCTCCACACTGTACAGGACACGCACCCACCCGTGTCATTTTAAGCAGTTCTGTAAGGCTTCATACTTATTGTCTGTGCATCTGGCACTATCCCCTGCTACCTCCCCCTCCCCTTCTCTCCTCTCTCAACCCCAGGAAGAGTTTCCGTGCACCCAGGGCAGGAGGCCTCCACCTCAACCCATCCAACACGCTAATCAGCCTTAATCAGAAGTGAAATGCGTTTTTCTAAGGAAGTCGCTGGAAAATTTCAGAAATCTGCATTTCTCAGACCAAACTGATTAGAGAAACATTATCCTGCTTTCACAGTCACTTCCAATCTGCCTTTAGTCTGTCACTTCAATCGCCTAATTATTTTGTCAGTGACCTCGGGACACAATTTTACAAAAAGAATGAAATGTAAGGCATATTATTTCTCTCATTACTTTGCACGATATCTCTGGTTACATGTTCTGTTCCTTTGAGCCGAATAAAAGTGTGTGTATATGTGTGTGTGTGCACGTATGTGTGCGCGGTTGCTTGTTTAGAAGCTGCTGAGCTGTGAATGCTAGGCAGGCTAAGGTAATACGGTTTAGCCCTGGGTCGTAACAGTCTTTGGGGAGCGAGACTGCAGGGGAGTCATGTTATTGGAAAGGTCATGATTACAGTAGGGGGGCAGAATAACTCGCTGACACTTTCTACACAAGTGCCTGCTATTGTGCCTGGGGGTGTCAAGAACTATATTGAGTATTGACTATATGTCACGGCGATAAAAAGGAAACCAAATATTTTACCTTCAAACAGTGCAGAGTTCCAAGTCAGGACAAAACGTGAGTGTATCTTCAATGTCAATAAGGCCATGGTGTTGACGTTGTACTTTCTGGTTAAGTATTGTGTTCAAGATTGGTATTTTTTCTGACTGACAGGTATTGCTTGCTCAGAGTCTCTTCATCCACACTTTGCACACTGTTCCATTTTGTCCTTTCGACTGACTGTATGTATGCTTATATTTTGCCCAAATGTGCTGGTTTGAATCAAAAACCAAGATTTAAAAACCAAGAGTTCTATGTTTATTAGCTATATGGTACGACAGGGAATTTTGTACTCACCACCAGGCTTAGTCTAAGACCCTAACGACTGTAAGAAAACAAACTACCGAGAACTCTGAGACTTACATATGGCACAAAGATTAGAATTGGGCAAGGTCAAGAGATATCACGTTCACCGAATGGTTCGAGGGATTGAAAGAGTTTTGACTGCATTATCTCTTCGCAAACAGAGAGAGGTGAGAGGAAACCGAGAATAAAGAGAAAAGAGAGAGAGGGGGAGGGAGGGAGGTAGAGAGAGGGTAGGGCTTTGAACATACCGCTTAGTGTGGCCCACTCGTGATGGGCTCGGCCTCACAAAGGTCCGGTTAGCCCGATAAGGATCCTGAGTGGAGCGGGGCAGCTGTCTCTCTTTCATCTCCCCTTTCACTGGCCTCCTCCTGTGTTTGTGTCCCTCGCTTCTGTTATCACGGCGGATTCTGGAGAGTCATCGCGCTTATTTGTACCCGACACCCAATCTGCAAATAAACCCGCTTGGAAATGTGCTTTTAAAAGAGCGAAGGAAAACATTCCACAGACTGGCTGGGTGTGTGTGTGTGTGTGTGTGTGTGTGTGTGTGTGTGGGGGGGCAGTGTGTGTGTGTGTGGGGGGGGGATTCAGGTCGGTCTCCAGCCCTGGCAGCCATGAGCACAGCCAGCGCTTAGCTCCTTGGCTGCAGACAACCCCCTGGGGGGTCACGACCTCTGGCTGGGAGGTTGCAGCTTGACCATGGGAACAGTAGCACACGAGCCAACACAAACACAGACCTTCATCAACTAAGTTCCCCAATTGGCAAATTTTCTGCACTTTTGCTTTTTTGGCTGGTCAATGACAGAACAACAGTTTTACAAGACTCTACAACGCATAGAGGATAGTCGAAAGGATGGTGCTGAAATTGTATATTTGTGTTAAACTTGACTGTTTCTCCACACCATAGATACTAACAAGACACGACTGTGCGGCAATACCTTTTTCTTCTAAACCAACATACAATTTCAGTCAGCTGCACAAAGTGCATAAATCATTTTATCAGAACAAATATTGACTTGTTATACTTCTGTGTCTAAGACCTACTCAGCTGGAGGCCTGCAGTAATAGCTGGTGCAGTAAAAAAGAGAGAGCGAGGCCTGGGAGTTGATGGGGCGAGCTATTTCAGGAATGCCGGAGAGGAATTGTATTGATCGGGACACTTAGCCTTGATAAGGACGTCAGGCTTAAGAGCAGCAAAGCAATCATTAAATACACCAGTTGGCCACTGTAGTGCTAAATATATTTGCTGGTTCGTCTTTCTCTCCACCCTCTCGCTTGCCTCCCTCCTCTTTCTCCCTCTTTTTTTCTTGCCAGAGGTGAAAAGAAATCTCATCTTCATCAGGCTAAATTGTGGCGGGCAGCATTATCAGTTCAAAAGACCTGGGGATTTGACAGCTCCCACTCCATGGTGATTAATTACATCTAGGCTGTGGCGGGCCCTCTCTCTCTTGCTCTCTCTCTCTCTCTCTCTCTCTCTTCCTGCTCCCTGCCCTGAAGTGGCTGCAGGCGACGGGCGATAAGTGTTGGCCTTATTACTGGCCGCTGAGGGACTAGGCCGAGGGAGAAGCAGGCTAAAGCAGACCAATCACAGCCCAGACCAGACTGGCCCAGGGAAGCAAGGCGGGCTCGCTAACACAGCCCTTTGTTTACATCTCTCTTTAGCGCCTAATGGAATGGCTGGGTCATCGCAAACCTTAGGTGGATATCTACTGTTTAATCCCAACTCTCTCCCACTGTCTCACTTTTTCTCTCTCTCTCTCCCTCACCCTCTCTCTCCCTCCCTCCTCAGGGCTTGAGCAAGGTTTCGATCTCTCCTCTAATCACTTTGCCCGTCTGGATTGGGTTTACAGTGTGTCCCCAGCTCTCTATTAGTTCTTGCTGAGGGGAGGAGGGACACACACCTCATCATCCTTCTCAGGAACAGAATTAATCACCACTGGACACACAAGACCGGCCATTTAATATCGCCACGACAATCACATCGAACGAGTGCGATTAGTTCCGATCAGCATTCCGATCATTAGGAAGAGACGTGAAAATCCTTGGGACTATTTCATGTAGGAGGACTTCATGTAGCAGGTCTACAGTCCTGGCAGACTGCGTTAAAGACATATGACTATGTTTACCTTCGTGTTGCATGTTGTTTGCATGGTTTTACCAGCATCATGACCACGGGTAGTTTCTGAAGGTTTTGCCATACATCTGGTCCTTAAGCATGTCTCCCTATAGGTGTTGCATGTTTGGATTACATGTATAAAGACCATCTCTCCCCGAGGCTGTGCATATGCATGAGTGTGCTGTGTCAAAACAAATGCTCTTGCACATATGTTGTTTGTTTATGTGGGGGTGTGTGTGTGTGTGTGTGTGAGAGAAAAAGAGAGACAGAGAGAGAGAGAAAGATAGATAATATTGTGTGAGTGAGTTTTTGTGTGTGTTGTGACGGCAGGTGTGCGTGTGTGTCTAAGAGTGTGTGTGTACACATGTCCATTAGTGTGTCTGCGCACACACAGGCCTGCGTGGTGAAAACGTTCATTACTGGTGTGTCCCTAAAGGCAGTGGAGTCTGAGATGTGAGACTGAGACTGAGGCAAGGCAGACTGACGCCCTCCCTCCATGCACACGCCTGTCACACGCCTGTCCCCGACGGTGGGCGCACATGCCATTATGATGTCATCCAGATGGACACATCTGTCTGTCTTTCTGGAGAACAAATGGGCTGAGAGCAGGAAAGAGTGGTGAGCAGCCCGTCTTCGGCGCAGCATTTATTTGTTTATTATTTCCTCCATCGGTGGAGCTGGGAGGTGGAGGGGGGGTTGCGAGCATCATGATGTATAACATGAGCATGAGAGGTGCCATCCAAGCCCTGTTAGATCTCTTGGATAACACGCGTTAGGATGTCAATATTGTGTTAAAAGCCAATGTTCTCCCTTGTCCCCTCCCCCATCATTATTGGAAACGCTTTAGATTAGATTTTTATTCCGGGGGAGGGCCTCCCTATCACTTATTCTGCCGCAATGTATAACATCATAGTCTCCAACAAATGCTTTTTTAATGGCTGTACCCTGTCATTCAGGTTATTGGTCTGCCATTTGTCCTGTCCCACAATAGGAGAGGGAGTGGAGTGTTGCCATTAGAAACGAGATGAGGTGAACCTTTCCTGGGCCAGAGACCTTTTCCTCTGGAAACGTGAGATGCAGCCTACACCCCCCCCCCCCCCCCCCCACCGCACCCCTTCCCCTCCCCACATCCTCCCCATGTTCCCTGGCGTTTTGTTTTCATTGCGCACAGCATGAAAATGAAAGAATATGGCAACATTATGGCATCTGAAGTCAATATGTATTACAAAATCAATCTAGATGAAGATCTGCCCATCCTTCTAATTAGGCAGGGTGACTGGAGATTGATTTTTAATTGCAAAAGTAATTACATGGAGCAGATAGCCAGTGACATTTGATTATCTAGGTGATTGATTAAAAGGCCTTGCTGTTGGGGCAGACCGTCAGCGGGCTGGATGCAGACAAAAGAGAAAATTAAAAAAGTTGTCTCGTTTGTAATCACAAATTTCAAGGGTGAAATTACAAAGCCAAACATCCCCCTCAGAGAGGCCTGTGTCCTTCCACTTTGAGTCCCCCCCCCCCCCCCCAAACACACACACACACACACACATCCCAAACCTCCCTCCTTGCCCCTTCTGTCTGTATCTACGCACACAAACACACACATACGCAAGCTTCGCCCCCTCTTCCCCTATGACAAGATAAAGAGGGGGAAAAGATGATGGTGAAAAATGAATGGAGGAATTGTTCAGTTACAAACTGCCTTGTGAGTAAGAGACGGGAGCATTCATCTGCTTAACTGGTTCATCAGAGCACAGGGGAGCACAGCGGGACTGGCAGGGAGAGAGACGGAGAGAGAGAGAGAGACTCTTATCTCTTATCCAGACTTCTCCTTCACTCATCTCCATCTCTTGTCATCTCCAAGCAATAGGTGCCTGCACCTGTTCATTGTTGTTTGTGGGCCCGATAAAGAACTCACTAAATCAACAGCAGAATAAACATCTCTTATCTCCGCATGTGTTTGGGAAGGAGTTCAAATATTTTCTCTTCATGTTATTGTCTCATCTGTCACTCTTTGGGGGAAATCTCTCTCAGAGAATGAATGATGACAGACTGAACAGTTGAGGGGACAGTTGAAAGTGTTTCTGGATGTGACTGTCTACAGTGTGGTAATACCTGTCAGATGAGTTGAGGCCTGGGGGTGTGACTAGACAACACGCCGGCTAATGATTCTGCCTGCTCCTGTAGCTAGCCTAGTCTCTCCTCTCTTTTGTCGACGTCACACACTTGTGATGTCAACCCACCTAATCACGCCTGCTGCTGAGAACATATGCATTCTCCCAGAGGCACGCACACACATTATATTCCTCTCTTCATTTCCTTTCTCTGTTCAATCTCTGACCTCCTGCTTCCATTCTCTCTCAATGCTCGTAACGTGTCGATACGTTCATTTCTCACCGTAGGACACATTTATAAATTACGCCTGGTTACGGCATCCTTTAACCAGGGCTGTTAAGCCATTCCTGTCATTTTTGCGGATGGTTCACTCTCTTAAGCTTTCCACGAAGGCAACATTTATGTCTTAAATGTACAGGTCCTTGCCCAGAGGATACTCCTCATCTTTATGAAGTGGTATTAGGGGGGCTATTTAGTTGTCATGGTAGAGCAGCGCTCAGTGTGGCGCAGCCAGCTGAAGCCAGCGACCGGAAAAGGAGAGACAGGGGAGCAAAGGCAGAGATTTCAAATGAGAATCGTTGTCCTTTTAACTCAAAGAGCTCTGTAGCCTTACAGGAGCGGCTAAGCTCAGCCTTTGAGAGAGAGATGAGAGAGAGAAAGAGCTAGGGGAAAGAGAGAGAAAGAGCTAGGGGGAAAAGAGAGAGAGCTAGGGGAAAGAGAGAAAAAGAGCTAGGGGAAAAAGAGAGAGAGCTAGGGGAAAGAGAGAGAGAGAGCTAGGGGAAAGAGAGAGAGGAAGAGCTAGGGGAAAGAGAGAGAGAGAGAACCAGGGAAGTAAAGCAGACCATGCCAGCCACATATATTATTCTCCCTCAGGATGTACAGAGTCTATATTGGCTTAAGCAGCACAGCCCCTGGGGTCATGGATGCCTCTGAGGCTTGGAGAGCAGTACTAAGAGGGACTTCCCTCTGTCTAGAAAACAGGCCAGCGAGTGTCTGCCGATGGTAAACCATCACACATGTGCCTCCCAGCACCAGGCCGGGGCTCTGCGGACGAACACAAAGCAGCGGCACTTATTAAATTTCCATGAAGTTTACCAAATTTGCGGGATCGGAGGGGTGAGGTCATCAGGGAGCCCAATCCTGCCGCCTGCAGCATCTATGTGCCACTGGGGCCCAGTGTGGCTGCACCCCCCGCCCCCCCCCCCCCCCCCGTCTCCCTCACACCCACTACCCCCCCGGCTTCTCCTTATGCCTCTCCCTCCTACCCTACCTCCCTCCACCATGCTTCCCTCCGCCTCCCGTCTGGCTTCACAGGGAAAAAGGATTTGAGCCGGCTGGGCCTTGCACCCTGCGGGCCCCACTGCCCACTTCCCACAGGGGCCCAAGAGGGGCCCCGCTACAGCAGGGGACAAGGACACAGTAGGTAGGAAAAGGCTAGTGTACTCAACACCTGCAGACACACAGGCACACGCACACCCACACACACGTCGTCCAGATTACATGCCCCCCCCGCCTCCCTCCCAAGCACACACAAACCTTTCCCTTCCAAAAAAGAAAAATGGCTTTATTAGTCCTTATCAAGAAGTGAGTTTAGCTGTTGAGAAACGCCAAGCTGGCTTTACCCAACCAAAGAACCTGAGCAGATAATCCCTAGCATGTCATGAGCTGTAAACGCTCACCGCGGGCTGTCCGTCATGGACCGAGACACTTCCAGATGTGAAACCAGGCTGGTCTGGTTGGTACAGCAGAAGAGGCCTAGCCTGCCAGGGGGGGTGGTGGGCAGGTGGACATATAGCCACACAAACAGGAGATTGAGCAATGACAACTTAAGACCAGTGAAAGATGAGCCTGGCATTGATGTTGTGCCTGAATGTCACGAGGAGAACATACATGTCCTAAACGCTCCAAGTGTACAGGTGTTTATAACGGCTGCTTAATTGACAGATTACGTTGACTGTAGTGACCACTATTAAAATGACAGGCGCATCACAATGTTGCTATTTAGGGAGCCTGGATCAGCATGAGTGGAAAGAATATGCATTGTTTTTGTCTGTGCGTGTGTCTGTGTGTAAATATCAGTTTATGTCCTAGACTAAACCATGGCCAAAATACCTCCGTCCTGTTGTCATTCAGAAGCCAGCGTCCACAAGATGCGGTGTGCCACTTTGCGTGGTAGCATTGTGATGAAAGGACACAGAAAAACAGACAGTCTGTAATTGCACATAAGGCTAAGCAGGCACAGTGTGTTTTCCCCCTGTTTGTAGATCAACGCTCCACCGTCGACTTTGTTGCAGGTTAAACAAGACTGTGTTTATGCAGCCAACATCTTTCATTTATTCCCACTGATGTATTCTAGTCACAGTCGTTGTCTGTCTGACCTGCTCTCTCCCTTTCTCTCCCTCTCCTTTTCACAGTTGTTCTGTGCCTGAACGAGGGGGGGGGGAGAAGGGCTGGACGGACAAAAACAAGCCCTTCTCTTTCACCTGTTCTTTCAGCGGCGTTGGTATACAAGTAGATTTTTCCAGATTCGTTCTTGCTCCCCAGGTTCGTCAAAGGGTGTTCTTTTCAAACGAGGACAAACGCAAAGTCAGCGGTGACCTTAAGGAGCACGTCGGAGCTTTCTGCCGTTTGATCCCGGTGGAGATGCGGCGTCCGGGGCTGTCCCATTAGTGCCACCCTTTCACTCCCTCTCCCTCTCGGCGTGATGCTGGCGATGCTCCAAGAAGACTACAGTTCGATCCCACGGCTGATAACACTCACCCTGTTGATGGGCCTGATGTCATCTGCGCTGGCCGTCTGCGCTCCCAGACAAATGCACTCTGGGAAGGTTAGCGTGGGCCGTTGTGCCCCTTATCAATCAATTACATTTGGCTTTGTCAGATTAATTGTATGGAATTGCTTGGTGCAGATAGGAAGCTGGTTGGGGTATTCAGGATGGCGGAGGGGGTGTCTCTGGTTTGTGTGTGTTTGTTGGGTTGGGTTGTGTGTCAAGGCTAACCTTTTTACCCTTGGCACTGATGCACATGACCTCATCAAATGAAGGGCCCAACACTGAAATGCAGGAAAAATTTGTTTCAACACTGTCTACTATTTTGTCTACTAAAACTATTCAACTGTCCATATACAGTCGTGTAGAATCCATCCTACTCTCTATTGCATGGAATTTTTTTCAAGGCTCAATAGAATGTAAAAAGGCAAAGACACGATTGTTTGGTGAGTACTTCAAGTTCAAGTTACAGTAGGCCTGCTTCCTAAACTTAACTGAACTCTCCACAGAGAAGGTCCAGGCAGCTGCTGGCGCCTCTGAATGCCGAACCCTCACTGGAGTGTGAGAGACACTCCCCTCTCCTGGCGAACCCTCCCCACCCTCCTTCCTTTGCTTATGAAAAGCTGGATTAATTACGTCATGTTCAGCTGACTGTGGCTAATAGCTGATAATGATGTGTGAGAGGTGTGCCGGGCTGCAGAGCCCTCTGGACTGCCAAGGGCTGTTGGACCGCACTCAGACCGTGTTCGTCTTACTCATGAGATGTCACATAGGGAAGATGGAGCGACCAAAGCACCCAAGCGGTCATCGCAAACTAATTCCAATCCAGCATTTGGATTGTCAAAAACGGCCAAATTTGCGAGAGGACGCCCGGCGCGGCCTGCCAACTGACCACAGCGTTTCCACTGTTCATTTTTCAGCCAAGCACTTGGCAGCCCTCAGAGTGGCAGTTAGTCCCAGTCTAGCCAAGGCGATGTATTGTTTGTGTTCCAGAGACACAGGCCTGACGCTGGCCCCCTCCACACGAGCAGCAGGCCTGCGCTCCTTATCACACATGTGGATGCAGGCTTCTAGATAAGGTTAGCCTTCAGCACTGCGCTGAGCAGATGAGTGGAGGTTAAATCAGCACTTGTCTCTTCCTCCTCCAGCCCATCTAAATCTGCAGTGGAAGGGTTGGGGGGGGGAGGGGTCTGGGGGAGGGCATGGTCTGTAATACCGAGATGCGCACGCTGAATGCACACCCTAAGGCTAGCCCCTCAGTTCTCTTAAGTTCTCCGCAGCTCTGCCAGTGGGTCAGGTTGATCCTCCCCTGTCACTGAAACTCATTCAGGGGGCATTAAAGTGTAAACCAGATGAAAAAACAAAGGGCTTAGGCAAATCAGATGGCTCAAACAACAACAACAAACGCGCACTCTGTAATCTTCTTAGGGAAATTAATGAAGAGGAGGCCCCTTGGCCAGGGTGGATAATGATCCTGGACCAGGGGTGGGGATGCAGCTGGGGGTGGTGGTGTGGGGGTGGGGGTGGGGGGGGTGCTGCAGTGGATCAGGCAGAAGGTGAGAACGGGAAAGGGGGATTAGAGACGGACTCCCACCAGAATCAAACAGGACTCAGCCAAAGGGATCTCTTCCCTCCCATCCCAAACTTCAAAAAGTCCACCCTAAGCTGGAAGTAGGTGTCTGTAATCCCCTCTGTGGATGTAGATCTATGCGGCCGACTCGGGCCGAGGCTTTCATCCCGGGCGCTTGTTCGGCGTGCTCTTCCTCCATGTCCTGGGAACGTCAACTTTTGCACCGCGGCCCCTCCGTTGCAGATCGCGCGGCTCCGCTTGCTCGTTAACCTCTTCATTAGAGAGCTGCGTCACCGGCTGCCGACAGCCCCACGTCACGGTGTGTGTGGGTTGAGTCAGCTGCTGGAGTGGGGCTTGCAGAGCCCCACAGCCCTGTGTGTACGGATGCTTGCTCCAGGACACATTACCCACCAGTAGCACTTCAACACCTACGACAGAGGGGCTTTCATTTAGTCGATGGTACTTGAAGCCCTACTCTGGTTGAACCCAGATTTCCCAAGGACCTGTTTATCCATATTGATGTTACTATTATAGAGACCGACGTGGCCAATGACTGTCAGCATACCTGTCTGTCTCTCCTCCACGCTGCTGTGATGAGATGAGGAGAATTCTTCTAAACTGAATCTTTTAAACACAAACATTTCATTTGAGTGTCTTGGACTTAATGTCAGAACTGTCACTTACATCCCCTGTGTATGTTTGGAGATACCTTTGAAATATGATGCCAAATGTCATTTGGACTTGGATTTATTTACCTCTGATTTCTCCTTTTCCACTTAAAATAGAAGAGGATTTCAAAGTAGGCGTGGAATTGAGAAAATAAGTAGGCTTTGTAGTGCTTAATGGGTCCAAAGCCCAGTGTGAGCCCAGCCTGCATCAGACTGAGACCCAGCCAGGGTTAGTCAGCCACTCTGCCATCCTCTGGCGTGATGACGACAATGCACACAAACACACTCGCGCGCAAACACACATACACACACACACATATTTACATGATCAGCAAAGTCAAATTGCAAATATCATATGAACTGCATCTATTTGCGTTCATAGCACTCGTTACATATTGTACATTATGCTTGAAACGACATAACCATTTAGCATCTTTTGTTTACTTGGTGGTACGCTATCCCTTCATCTACATATCTCTGTGACTCTGTTTTCTGATCTTAAGTCATTTCCAAGGCCGTCAGTGCTGGGAGGCACCCTGTGTCTGCAGCCAGGTGTAAAAGCTTGACCTCTCTGTAGGACACGAGAGTGACTTTCATTAGAGCAGCTCCTGCCGGCCTCCCACAGGGTCCACTGATGGACTCAGCGCAGTTGATCCTGTGAGCTGGAGAGGGAGGGGAATTAAAAGGGCAGGGCTTTACATAATGAACTAGAGTACTTTGAAGGGCCACATTAGAGTATCAAGTAATTACCGTGTCGGTGTGGCTGCAATGAGGAGCGTTGTGCGAAAAATAACAGCAACAACGTCCTACAAATACAGCTGGGGTCTGATCCTTTAGTTTCATTCGATTTTCAAAGAGACCAATGTGTACGTTTTCGTAGCTTAGCAAAAACGTGACCGTGGAGTTGTTATGGCTGTTGATGTTTTAGTGGGTTGCTGAAGCGAATCGGCTGGTTTGTCTGTGTGTGCTATTCGGAAGGCTGACAGAACCTACTGTGCAAATGAGTGGATCGCCGCTGACGCTTTTCAAAACACCACAGTGGACCCACACACACACTCACACTCTCTCTCCGAATGCCTCTAGATTTCCCAGCATGCTCTCCAGCGCCTCCCGCACGGCCGGTGTCGTCACACGTTTTCCTTTCAAGCGCGGTCACAGTTGTTTTTGATATTTTCATCTGCCCGCCCGAGGATATTTATTTGCATGAGTGTGGCAACTGAAGTGAGCTTTCAAACATGAACAGTTGCAGGGCCAGAACACGAGCGCCTCGCTAATTACTGCGACCAGCTCCAATCCCACAGATGTGCCGGCAAAACCCAAACGATTAATGTGTGTAATTATATTGTAATTGCGGGTAATTATACTTCTAAAGCACACACACCTCTTTCAAGCCCCAAAGGCAGGTATCTTCCACACTGCTCCCAACAGCAGATTAGAGCCGGAGATTGTTTCTCCATGGAGGAAAAGGATTAAGCACTGTCGTAGGATTCTTCAAGTGTCTCCCCACTTTCACTTGTAAAATTGGTTTTGGTTTTTGTTTGTTTTCAGATGCGATTTCACAGAACGGGAGCATAACCACGGAGACAATGTGGAAAGAGATGGAAAAGGGGATTTCAATCGAGGGAGCTTTGGCAAACAAGTTGGAATGGGTGCGATTTGGTAAAGTATGCTTTTCTTCCTGTGTCCATGTTTGCAAATATGAACATGAGTATTTGCGTGTGCATATTAATGGTGTGTGTGTGTGTGTGTGTAGACACAGTAGCTCAACTGAGGTGCTGTGCACTGCACTCATTATGTGGCCCTTGCTGTGGTCTCTGATGGAGACATTTAGGCAGAGGGAGCAGCTTGATGAGGCTGCTACTGGCTTGCTTGTCATCCGCAATCTCACCCTATCTAATCCCTGCTTTAATTTACTCCAGTCACAAGGAAAGCAGCATCTAACACTGTCCTCGAGGGTCTCTTCACTTCTGCCGCCGGTGACAAGGCATATGCAAAGGCACAATTGCTCATCGGGCAGGGTGACAGAACGCCACACCGCCAGGGAACACGGCTCTCGTCTCTCAGCATCTTTTAACGTCACTCACCGGAGCACTTTGCAGTTGCAAACTATTCTTCGGAGACCTCTCTATTAACATGGCCGTCCGCAGGGCCATTAGGCTGCAGATTGTTTGGGCGAGGAGGATGCGGCTATTGATTCGCTGAGAGATAGACCGGCTGGAAAGTTTCAGACGCTCACACACAGTCCGCTCGGACTGCCTCCGACTTAATCGAAAGTATTTTTTCCCCACCCGTCTTCTTCTCCCTCTCTCCACTGGTCGTGTTCTTCTCCCTCTCTCCACTGGTCGTGTTCTTCTCCCTCTCTCCACTGGTCGTCTTCTTCCCCCTCTCTCCACTGGTCGTCTTCCGCAGGACTTTTCTACCACTCTTCTAATTTTCCCCAGGAATGCTGGGATGGAGAGCAGCCGTTGACGGCCTGAAGTAATTGCTATCAGTCTGTCACTAGGCTCCGTCTCTCTCTCTCTCTCTCTATTTCTCTAGTTCTCTCTCTCTCTCCAAACCCCTCTCTCCACAGGCCTGTGCTCAGTGTTGCTTACAAATAAGACACTTAGGAGACGAGTGGAATTCTCTCCCCCAAAGCTGTGATGTATTGGATTTTTTACGGTCAGAGCAGCTCCTCCAACCGCCTTTCTTTCCCTTGCGTCCTGAGAACCATTTTCTCTCTGTCCGCTTCGCTCTCTCTATCTCCCCTCTCCTCTCCTCCCCGCCTTTCAGAGTATCATTTGCAATTTAATGCTCACCTGGGGTGAGCCTTGACAATAGACTCCACCGTGAAATGGTCTAGGGCCTGCCTGCATGCCTAATGAGGTTGATGTTGAGCTATTTAGGTCATTGTCCCTCTACAATATCTACTTAATGCAACTCCATGGGAGTGGATTGTTGAAACGGTTAAAGATTCTATTAAGTCTTTACAAAAGCCATTCCATTCTGCAGTCCACCGTATAGCAGCGGGACCACAGCGACACTTCGGTTTCGCTTTGTGAAAGGCTGTTGCGACAAAGTGTAGCAAGGAGGTGCTATGTTATTTCGAAGGGTCAAGCTCTAATATCCCCCTACTTGGAAAAAAAGATAGGGAACAGGCGTTGTTCCCGTTTAAAAAGGGGGCTTTTCGAGTTTTTACATCCGGCAGAAACTGTTCGAGCTTCCGGACGTTTCTTCTCCAAAATACTTGCGCAGCCCTGGCAGCTTCATATTAATCATCAGACTAACTACGATGATATGACCAAGCAGACGGCCGAAAGGGGCTATTAATCAGAGCAGAAGCCATGACAGCTTTTGGAATCGGAGGGGAAGGAGTCGGAGGGGGGGCCTCTTTGAGAGGGTACTTGATATGAAAACTGTGTTGTTGTGCTTTGTACAAGCCTGTGGGAGTTTTTAAACAAGCCCATATGGTGGTAGCCACCAGCTTTGGAGGAGGCTGGTGGGGTGGGGGTGGGGGGGAGTGTTGGGGGGGGTTAGCCCGGGCCAGGATTTCACACAGTCAGTATTGAGTGGGATTGAGGAGGCGAGCTCTTAAGCTGTCTTTTCAGGCGCAGCAAAAGCCCTCCATCTGGCCTCCCCTAAAACTCAGGGCGAGTTTGCTCAGCTCCCTGTTGGCTGATTGGGCCTCCTGAAGCAGAAGTAACAGCATCAATAGTGTAAACCCTTGCCACTTGAGAGTATTACATTTCTTTTCATGCTTGACTTAATCAAAAGTGGGGAAGTGAAATTTACACCTTTTTGATGTTCTTTTTCCCCCCACTGACTAAGAGAGGTGATCTTAACCCATTTGATCTTCACAAGCGCCCACTAAATGGCCAAATATGCCCAGCAGACGGAAGCAGCCGGTTGGCAGTTGCCAGTTTGCACAGGGTCACCGTTGGAGCAGTCCATGTGGTGGGGCAGGCAACCCTCACAGAAGGCTGGGGTCTTCACACAACCCAGCCAAGCTTCTGTCCCCCAGGCCTACTGTCCCTCCTCCACCATCCACAACCGGAGCCAACAGCCCATCCACTCTCCCGCTGACTCTCTCTGCTCCACTGGGGCGAGTGTGAGACTGGTGTCCACTGAGGAGCATCAGATATACACCGAAACTGGGGCTCCGTAACAAAACGTCTATCGCGGACCCACCAGCCAAGTGTCAAACGTTGTGATGTTTATATTTGAGGGTGTTATTATGGTAAACAAAGCCTGTGTTACTTAGCAAAATACACATGACGTGTCTATTCCACTGAACAAGCTCGGGTGGTATTTTCCCGGTAATGTGTGGATCCTGATGACTATCAGCAAAAAGTACATATACAATTACCTGATAGCAGCGTCGCTGTTTGAACGGGTGGGATCTGCTTGACTGGCTTCGTAGAGTATGTAAATGTTTTGCGATTGCAGTAGCCTCTCTAATCTTGGCAGTTGACGGTGCAGGTGGCGCCTAGCGCTAGGCCGGCGTGGGGACGTGTGAAGATCCGCCTCGGCAGGGATCTGGAGAGCAGTTGCTGGAAAGGGAAGCTAGTCTTGGTGACAGTTGCTCCAGGAGCCGGGCTTTAATGAGAGAGCAGTGTCTGGAGATCCTAAGCTCACGCTAAGCCCAGGCAAAGGCCAGCATCATCTGACTGGCGGAGTGCTAGGCCCGGCTGGCCACCATGGAGCTCTGTTTGCACCTCTTAATGAAGCCAGGGGCCTGCGACGTCGCCTGGCCAAACGCCTGCCCTTCCCCTTCCCTCGAGCAGCCAAGACCGCTGCAGAGATCCACTCCATTAGTGCCTGCTTATTTCCCAGGCTTCCAACTACAACCCGGCTTAGTCATCATGTGCGACACTTTTATTTTTTATACACACCTCCCTTTTTTAAAACCGTTGTCGGTTATTCATTTCGGTCCAATTTTCTCACTCGCCGTTGTAGGCCCGACACGGAAAAAATCGGTTCGAGATAATTAAATGCTTGTGCCCTGTGGAAAACAATGTTTTTTTCTTTGTATTGAATATAAATTACCATTACAGCGCCTCAGTTGCAAACAGGGGGCTGGGGGTTAAGGGGGGGGTGGGGGTTAAGGGGGGGTGGGGGTTAAGGGGGGGTGGAGGTTAAGGGGGGGTGGGGGTGTTACTTTGTGTCAGCATGAAAAGAAGAGGCCCCGGTCCAGGCAGCCAAAACCCTGCCGAGGAACTTGTCTGGGATCGTGATGTTCCGACAGCTCCGCTGTGACAAGATACATAGTTTCCATTCAGCGACAAGCTGCTTATTGGTTACTATAGTTTCACTAATGCCCAATTGAAGCCAAGGCCTAATCTCAACAGAATGGGTTAAAAGGTGCCGATGTCCAGAGCCACAAAACCACATGTTGAGAGTCAAGGGACCAAGCCCCACAAAGCACTGCTCCCTCAGCTTTGATGTGTCCTATCTTGGGATGGAGAATGAATGAGAGGGATGGGGGGTGTAGAATACACAGCGGCCTCAGCAGCACAAATGCCTGGAAGGACCTGCTGACAATGGTCCCTGCTGAAGAGGGTGCACACAAAAGGAGGGGACATCACAGAGCGGAGCCCCAACAAGCACCACCAACACCTTCGGTTCTACCCCTGCCTCCCCACCGGCCCACCGGCCCCAGCATGTCACCCTCTCACCCAAGGAACGCAGCACGTGGCCTTCGCCCTAGGGGCCATACTGTATCTAGGTTGGACCTGCTCCCTCACACACAGGTCTGTGGCTCGCCCGTCTTCGCAGGTGTGGGGTTTCAGTTTAGTTCAGTCCTGGGAGGGGAGGCCATGAAGGGGAAGGAGAGGAGAATAAACAGTCAGGAGAAGAGAGGAGGAGGGGAGGAGGTGTGAAGAGCCAGTGGAGCGTATGCTGAAGGGCGCTGTGTTTAAGGCTGTCACATCTCCAGCGCTCTGGCACTGCTGGAGTGGCCTGGTTCGAAGAGGTCAGACATTGCTTCAATAGACTGCCTCTCAAAGGCACTGAGGAGTAATTGAAAAGCTAATATTGTTCAGCATATCCCAGGGATTATGTCTTATTGTGGCAACAAGTACGCAATACTGCAATGTTTATTTGAGATTTTTGCTTTGTTGTGGCCACTAATTGGTACTCTGAGTGAAAAATGTGGTGTGTTCATTATCATGACAAAAGCATGTTGATATAGATGTGTGGTGAGTTGTGGATGTTTATTCTTATTTGTTTGCAACACCAAAAACATGCTAAAAAAAGAAAGAAAAAAGAAGTCAGACGTGTTGCAGATTTTTTCAACAGAAAATGTACAATTATTGCATTTGTAAATATGTTCATACAAAACAATTCCCCAAATAATTAATAACTTCTAGGGCATCCCAGATGAACAGTGCTGTCCAACAGATGCATCTGTAAATTACTGTGTATTTAAATGGGAAAACAGATGTTTAAGTGCCCATTCATTTATTCTTATCACATT
Organism: Osmerus mordax; assembly: GCF_038355195.1. Taxonomy (NCBI): domain Eukaryota; kingdom Metazoa; phylum Chordata; class Actinopteri; order Osmeriformes; family Osmeridae; genus Osmerus; species Osmerus mordax. The sequence continues at coordinate 13,019,159 of NC_090062.1, read as the reverse complement.
TCACATTTACTATGATCACATCAACCATAAAAAACCTCTAAACACTTTCATTCCACACTTTTCCATCGTCCCTTGCAATGGCTTCCCCCATTGTGCGGTTTATGGCAGATTTTAAATCAATTAAGTATGTAATTTGTAACAACTGCTCAGACTGGTTGAGGCCTAAACAATGGCGATGGGATAACTGCCCTTTAGTGAAGCATCAATGGGCTTACAATGTGCTGAATTAGCTGGCATATTAATGACCAGCCGCATAGCCCTCCATTCTCCTCAACCAAATCTGCTTATGCAAATGACCCATGAATTCAGTTCAAAGGAGGCCCTTCTAAGTGAGCCCTACACCCATCTGCAGTTGGGTCGGGAGAGAAAGTGACATGAGAAAAGTTAGGGACACTTGTCTTCTTTTTTTTCTCTCTCACAGAACATGATCCAGTTAGCATGCACCTCTGTTGGTTACTGGCATAGCTGCTATCTGTTGGGTCTGAGAGCGAGCTACATGCAGGGGGGCGGGGAGAGGGTTAATCCAGCCAATTGTGACTGTGTGTTCCAAATGTGGTGTTCAGCAGGGGGGAAAGCAGGGCCCATCCAAGTTCATGCCCCTGCTTGAAAGAGAAGAGAAAGACTTGGAGGAATAGAATAATCCCTTCACATTTGTTAAAGGGCCGCTGGTCTTTTGTGTTGGCCAAGACAAATTTAAAAGGCGATGTCATAATGGTTCGATTGAAATGATATCTCAGAGCACAAAAGATGTGGCTTCTTTCCATGGACAACTTAAAACCCCTTTGTTCCTATTATTGGCCAAGTTGTTTGGATACATGGGTACACTCTGAATTAGAATAAGTTGTTGTAATACAACCTGTTATAAAATATTGAACATGATTAAGCACATTGTGTTCTCATGAATGATGGCACTGTCGGAAGATTCTAAAAGAGTCTGGTGATTATTGATGATTTTCCCATGCTGAAATGAAAGAGCCGACCATATCAAGCTCGTCCTGTCCCCTCCGTTATATATGACATAAATATCATTGTAGCTAATGTGCATACGCAATACTGTTAGATGCAGCTCATCTTAAACCAGGAAATAAGCAGGTTAGTAAGTTGAGGCCACACATTAAAGAGGGAATAACACATGACCTATTTGTGGCACTGGCTTTGAACTTTCTAGTTTAATGTTGTCAAACATGCCGCTATAGAAACATTCAGATAAACAGAAACCACATTTCTGGGTAACTAAAAGCGGTGTACTTTTCAGATGGAATGATGGTGTCTTTAAACAGGTTCTGCGCTCATGTTTGTTTTCTTTACAGCTTTGATTTACTTTCTCCGTGACATCTGTGATGTACTGTATGTGTTAAGTACAGGACTGCAGATCTTTGTGAAAGTCAAAGGCACCATTGTTTCCGTGTGTGTACATGAAACCCTTTCCCGTTTGCATTCCAGGTGAAAGTACAAGCTCCACAAGCACTTCAATAACAGGTATAAATGAGAAGCTCGTTTGTCATGGTTAGCACCGCACATATTACGACAGTCTTTCTTTACAACGTCTGACATGTATTTGCCATCGTTTCCCAACAACTGTAGGATGTGTGCCCACAGGATTAATCCAAAGTTTATCCACAAAGTTCACATTCAACTCAGTTAACCCTTGCTAGGAGTTGCATTTTGGGAACAATGCCTTAATTTATAAATCTAACTCTCGCCCAGCACAAATAATACCCAATTGAGAGGTTTCATTTATAACTGTGGGATTTTTCATGGACTTGTTGGACCCGGGCCAGAGCCTCACTGAGGCGCTGAGCAACAACAAAGGCCCTGGCCACACTGTCGGGTGGAAGCAGAATGCTGATGTGGATCAACGCAGGGCAACATGGTGGCATAGCAGGATGACCCCAACACAGGAACAGTGGCCAGGTTCACACGTAGTAAACATTGTAGCTAACTGAGCAGGGACACTGACACTAAGAACACCGACACTAAGAACACCAGGGATTTTTTTTTTCCTTTTTTCTTTTTCTCTCGTTTGGCCTGTTGATGAGGGTTTCCTGTTGCATAAAGGGACTGTCTACCAAAGGAGCATTTTGGGGATAAGAGTAGATGTATTATATTGGACTGATTAAAGTGTATGCCAATACTAAGTAGTGTTCTTATTTCAGGCTCCTCTCCCTCGCTCCTCTCCCTCGCTCCTCTCCCTCGCTCCTCTCCCTCGCTCCTCTCCCTCGCTCCCCTGCCTCGCTCCTCTCCCTCGCTCCCCTCGCTCCTCTCCCTTGCTCTGCAGCGGGCTGCTGGTCTCTTTCTTAAGGTTCTCATAATGGCCGTGTGAAGTCCTTAAGAGGGAGTGTTCCACTAGGTGACAGATTCTCCCTGTCCGTGAAATTCCCCTTACGATAATTTGTCTTTGTGCCGACTTGCCCGCAGCTCCACGCGACATGGCCAATGGCGGGGAAGGCGGGCCAGTCCTCATCACCTGCCATCTCCTTGGCCCTCTTGACACCCCAGCCCCCCCCCCCCCCCCTCCCCTTCACAGGCCCTTCGGCCCCCCATTCTCCTGCCCCCATCCCCCCCCCCTCCTTTCATCTCTCCAGCAGGAGCTGTCTCCTCCCTTGCAGGGCAACCAAATAATGGAGCTTGTCACAGGCCTTGTTCTTTGTTTGTTTTTTTTCCAGACCTGAGAAAAATGCAAAGACTCCATTGTGGTCATTAATTTTCCCATCCTTTTTCCAGGGGCCTATTGGCTGGGGTTTGACCTGGTTCAAAAGAGAACGGAGGAGGAATTCCTTTTTCTTTTATAGAAAGTGAATTCTTGATGTCACACTTGATGAGTGTGTGTATGTGTGTGTGTGTTTGTGTGTGTGTGTGATTGTGTGCATGGGCTTGTGGTGTAAATACAATTTGCATACACAGTTTATTGGTCTAGTACCACAGTATCTTATAATAATTTCCTACTGTCCCACATGCTGTTAGAGTTTGTTTATTTGTGTGTGTGTTAGTGTTCCTGTGTGTCTTCCTGTGTGTGTGTCCAGAGAGTGGGAGGTGAATCTCATCAGATAAAGTCTCCTGCAGCTCATCAATCACCAGTCCTGACAGCCATTTTGCTTGTGTCTGTTACAGATGTGAACACGCTTAATTATTTGTAGTGTAATTAGTTCATGAAATGTCAGGAAATGTCAATGCGGACTGGCAACGCAGGACCCAGGGACATGGAGTGATGGGAGCAAGTGTTGCCAGGAGCCCAGAAGAGGTGGAGAGGTGGTGGGGAAGAGGACAGGGGAGGGCTGGGGGGGGGGGGGGGAGCATGTTGGTCTGGTGGTCTTCTGGACTTGGATTGAAAGATCAGGAATGTTTTTTTATTTTTTTTTATAAACACATCATCGTTAACTAAAAGACTACAGTCTTGTTGAGAGGAATACTTTGCCATGTCACAATACAACTGCTACATGACAATAAAAGCTCAACACAATTGTAAGAGGTTGACCAGAACTCATCTACAGCCAGAGTAAGCGTTATTCAACGTTTGATAACCCTCCAGTTGTCACAAACATCCTCCATTTGCCACCGTCACTTACAAGATGAAAGGCAATACGCTCAATGCCACCCACCAACCCCCCCCCCTCTCTCCTCTCCTCCCTTTTGATGACAAATTGACTAGAATTTCTGTCTCTGTATTCATATCAATCATCTGAGTATCTTCATTCAGCGTGTGGTGTAACACCAAAGCCCAGCACAGACGGAACAGGATGGACCGGCCAGCAGACACCAGGCCCGCTCCCCTCTGCCAGTTCTGATATGATATTGTGTGGATGCTTGTAGAACAAACTGCTTGGCCTGATTGAGAAACCCCGTCAATGGGCTCGATGAGACAAAGAGGAAGCCCATGCTGTCGCCGTCTTTGTGCTCTTTTTTTAAATTCAGCTGTTATCTGGAATGTACCAGCTGTCTGGTACCGTACACAAAAAACTGCTGCCTTCCCCAAACCCGATCCTGGGGTTTGCTGAGTGGAGTGGGGGACTGTGTGAGTGTGGAGCCCCTGGGGTTTGTCAGAAGGCCCTGGAGGGGGGGGGGGTCTGATGGACTAGACTGGAGGGGGAAGGGGGGTACATGGGGGGTAGCAACAGGCTGGTGCTGTCTAACTGGGCCCAATATAGCACTGTAGGAGAGACCGGCCGAGGGGGAGTAAGTAAGTAAGTAAGACTTTATTTATATAGCACTTTTCATACAGGAATTGCAGCTCAAAGTGCTTTACTTAAAATCAACAAAAACAATAATACAAGTGTTGATCTAAAACGTTTAACAAACCAAACTAGCCGCACTCTATCTGCGGTCTCTCGAATCCATCTTAGATCCGAGCTGCCACTTGCAGTTTCTAATACACAAACATGACAAGGGGGTAGACAGGACGAGACTAGAAAGTTACAGCATAACATGAGGAGAGAAAAAGGCAACACCCAGACAATGCTCCTAGAGGAGTACAGTGTGGGAACAGACAAAAACCTCAGCACATAAGCACAACAACATTTACAAAAACACGTGACTTGCAACGGGGAGTGGTAGACAAGCAGCATCTGGACCTGCAGCCATGGTAGGCGCTGGACACAGACACCAGCCACCCTGGGGAAACAAGCAGGCGAAGGCGTTGGATGGAGGTGGGGGGTGGTGATATCTGTAGTAGGTGAAAGTTAATGTGTGAGTAGGTCTGGGTTGGCGCCCTCGACCTAGGCCACAATCAGTCCGATTCTCCCTATGCAGATTGTGTTGGCCAGGAGACATCCTTGGTCATGACCCGGGCAGAGACCAAACCACAGATGTCGGTGGGGGGGGGGCAAGGGAGGAGCAAGATAGTCTCACTTCAGCGCTCTCCAGGGGAGTTGTTTTCCAGCGACGGCCTTGGCCAGGGCCTGTGCTGGTTACGGGGCCGAAAGTGGATAAGATTGGGGTAGTTGTTTTTGACGAGTAGCCGCAACTCAATTTTCACGTCCACCCTTCAGGAAGGTCTCCATGTCCTCCATCTTCCTTTGCAGAGCCGCAAACTTATCCCTGTTGTAATCAATGCTGCGTTGTAAGTTCACAGACTGAGCTCCAACAACTCTGCCCACCGCATCAATCATATCGGGCAGCCTAACGGGGCTTTTGATGGCTGCAGCCGTTTCCTTAATTTTCCGATATACAAAGCCAGCGCCTATTCCAAACAGCAGAAAGCCTGTAATCATGGTTCCGAATATGAAGATGTCTTCAACGTCCTCCACGGAAAGCGCCGCTAGACACACGACACGCCAATTCTCCCACGTGTCCATCGTGTAGCCAGCTGCGAACGTCCCGAGGACTCCTAGACAGACGTGCACTCACTCACACACGCACATGCTGTGTGCTCACACGCTGACACACACACACACACCACCACACAAAGACACACACCCACACACAGACACATCACGCCATGCAGCCCTCTCAGAGCAAAGCTAACCCTGTAAATCCTGATAACCCAGGACCATGATAGGTGATAGGCAGAGACTTTGAAGTCAGTGCTTATCTAAATACAGCACGGAGAATTGCCCTTTGAGAACCAAGCCCCTGTTCACAGCAGAGTCAATAGCACACACCTGAACTTCCACAAGGGATTAGCATTTGTCAATATGAACCCAATGATCACTGGTAAAGACCTATACTTGTTTATTGTATTTACATGTCTGCACGTAGAGTTTTGTGTGGGGCTCGTGTTTAAACAGACTGAGAGTGTAGGCTGTGTTACAACTGGAAGCGTGCAACGGGCCCATGCCTGTGCCATACAGTATGTACTCTGACTGTGTCTATGCGTGTTAGTTCACAGTTCATTTGGTGTGGTTATCTGGCATTAGCCACAGTGCTCCTGCTCGTCTGTGACTCTTGCACTGTGGAGGCCTCAGGTTACGGGGCCCTCGTCTCACCCGTCTCACTAAACGACTTAACTAAACTAATGAATTAGCCAATTAATCAGGCAGGACCCTCTCTTGCTCCTAAGTGCTTGTTTATATAAGGAGAGTGCCCCTTTGACCTCCATCCCTCAAGGGCTATTTCAACCATCTTCACTCCGGAACATTGAATAAATATCATTTCAGGGCCATATTAATTCATCACATAGCCGT
>NC_090062.1:12941408-13012840 GCF_038355195.1 Osmerus mordax | reverse complement strand
GATAACCCGTATGATACTCACTGTATGTTTTATAATAACATGCAGGTATGTGAGTCGAGTGGGTCAACCGACATGTTCTCATTGCCCTGGCTTTGTGCAGTACACAGTCTGGCTAGCGTGGGTGATTCGGCTTTTATCAGCGGTGGTCTGGGTTGTTTACAGCTTGTCAGGGTCTACCGGCAAAGGCCACAGACACTGAGGCCTTGACAGCATGCACCCTGTGGAGGCCACCCCCCCCCCTAACCCCCCCTCTCTAGTCAGCCCCAATCAAAAGACTTGGGGTGCTCAAGGTCAAGGCCATGTCACAACCCGCACATATGGTGCCGTCAAAGGAGAGACTGAAGGCGCGGTGTGGAACACAGCATAAAAAAGCACTGCTCCAGTCCCACAAACAATGCCAAAACTAATGAAGGCCAATGTCAGGGTTCACCAAAGGCCTCCTGCAGGAGTTTGCCCTGAGACATTCAGTGGTGGTAAGTTGTCAACATTTTTGGCAGCCATCTTGAGGGGGTGTGCTGGGATATATGGGAACTGCTTTCTGAGATGTCTGGGCGATCAAACATTTGAGCGTGTCAAACGCTCCAAACGAACGTCACCACTGCCCACGCAATCGTGGTCCCAAAAAAATGCCCACTTCAAACAAACACCTAAAAATACACACGCGCTAAAAATACCCTCAAATGTTTCCAGCAGACCATGATCTTTTTTTTTTTTTTTGGGGGGGGGAGGAGTACCAGGGCTCCAATGCCCCCACTTGGTCCATCCCAGGAGAGGGGAACCCCACCCTGGGAGCCCCACCCTGGGTGTGTGGGTCCAGGGAGTGAATGCTGCAACGTGCGTCATACACAGCATGTCCAAGGGCTAGAGGGGGAGCACATCCTCCTCGCAGACAATAGGCCTGGCCCCCATGCTTGCTCTTCACAGCAGGACTCCCCCCGCCGCCACGGACAGGAAACTCCGCCAGCCGACCCACTGCCCCACACGTACACCCCACAGGAAGGCCCCTCAGCTGGCCCGGCTCTGGATGTGCTGGAATAAAACAAGTCCGCTGCTGCTACTGTACTGCTACTTACACAGTTATAAATAGTTACTCATTTAAAACAATCAGGATACTGCAATCACGACACATTCAGAAGACTTGATGCACACATTTAGTTACGGCAGCCAAACAAATATCACATTTGCAGTGGAATCTTGTCGAAAAATTATTGTTGCCATGTTAAAAAACGGCGACGATAAATTCTCTGAACGTCACAACCACGATGATAAAAGTACCCGTTTGCAGGTATCTGTATTTCCTGGTGAGTGAGTTGGTGTACAGTATTGATAGTAGCCTGTGAGACATCTACTCAGGGACTTGATAAGAGCCCCCCAGATGCAGTAAAACACACATTGTCCATTGTGGCTGTTCAGGGATTTAAAAAAAAAGCCCTTTAAATTGCCCATGTCTCGAGATGTCACAGGGAGTTCAACAAGATTAGATATGGGACAGTTTCCTTTGCTATGCTTTCAGTCGCCTTTGTTTGCTTTCGGTGGCAGTGACCTGCATGGATGGATTGTAAAAGCTGTATTTTATGCAGTGGACTACGCGCGCACACACACACACCCACACACACACAAACACACAGGGTCACACACAGAGCTCCTGCTGGAGCTAATACTCTGAAGTCTGTAGGATTCAACACTATTGGACCATAATGCCTCGACAGAATGGCCATTTGGCATACAGATGGCACTCGTGGTAAAGGATGGTGTAATTGGTGCACAACCATGACACTGTGTGGCCTAGGAGCCAGGGGCAAACACCGTTTCTGGACAGGGAGAGAGAGAGAGAGAGATTTTGGCTCAATGGCGGTTTGTGGAAGAACTGAACCCCATAATGCTGTCACCATATGCTGTGTGTGTCTTCCAGGGCTTGTGTGTCTTTGTACGTAGCTGGAGGGTCACATGTCTTTGTGTGTTGTGTGTCATGGTGTGACACTGCCATTATGGATGTGTGCTGACAGCCGGTGGCATGGCCACAGACAGAGGGCTTGTAGTTGTTGTGTTAACACTGGGGGACACAATAATCTGCTACTTGTAAAGCAGGTATCGTCCTGACAAAACCATTATTGTCTCCACATGCTAATGAGGCTGGGGAGGGGCTGAAAAATAGATTTGGAGGAGGAGGCCGCCCGAGGCTGGAGACAGGGAGGGAGGGAGGAGAGAGGGGGGGAGGGAGGGGGAGGGAGGGGCAGGGGGTTAGCTGTCTTGCATCACTGAGCACTGGAGAGTTGTCTTAAATCGTCACAATACAAATTAGCTGGGACCATAGAAAGGAAGCCGCTGAAGAAAAAAAAAAGAAAAAAATTGAGAGAAAAAGAAAAAACAGATGACAGGCCAGAAGATTTAAGTCTCTCGCACAATAGTGTCTTCTGTACTGGCCTCAGCTGCCTCCCCCCCATCCTCCCCTCCCTTCGCCAGACCAGGGCTAGAGGAAGAAGGGAAAAAAGAGCAAGAGAAAACCGGAGTGTTTGTCGGTGTCCTCTAATGAAGCAAGTGAAGATGCGAGTCAATAGAGCAATTCATTAACAACATCCTCGTCCCAGGGCCAGAGTGGCAGCATGGCTGTGTTTGTGAAAGCCCTCCTCCAGAATGGACGCCCATATGCTGGGGGTCGAGGTGACGCCCCCTCGCTGCACTGTTTACCATTCAGCATGCAAACACGGCCGTTAAGGTCACCGCTATCTGACGCGTCCTCCGCGCACACAACCACATTTCCATATGGCCCGTGAACATGGATATACGCCGTAGCACGCCACAACACTTCCCACGCCCCCCTCCCCCTCCAATGACTACCTACCGCCCATACCCCACCCCTGCCCCTTCTCAGTCCCCCCCCCACACACACACCCCGGGCAGGAGGGTGGGGGCTTGTCGTAGGGTGGAGAATGTGTGTTTGGGCTAGACACATAACCAAGTCAAGTGCTGAAAATGATGGGCTTGTCATTCCACTTTGAGCCATATTACTTTTTTTCCTCTCTCTCTCCTCTCCCTCCCCTCTCCCTCTCGTCCCTCCCTCCCCTCTCCCTCCTCTCTCTCTCTCTCTCCCCCTCTCTCCCCCCCTCTCTCCCCCCTCTCTTCTCCCCCCTCTCTCCCCCCTCTCATCCCCCCTCTCATTCCCCCCCCCCTCTCTCCCACCCTCTCTCCCCCTCTCTCTCTCGTCTCCAACAACTGACAATACAACTACTGCTATACAACTACTCCAACAAGCACTTTATCCCTTTCCCACAGCCCCTCTCTCTCTCTCCCCCCCCCCCCCCCCTCTTTCTCCATCTCCTCCCTCCCCATAGTGCACCTTTCACAGTGTGCTAGCAGCAATGGCGTTGATATCAGTCCATAAGAACGTGAGGGCCGTACTGATGGGCGACTGTGAGTGTGGGGCCCTTTTGAGACAGCGATGACCCGCTGAAAGAGGATTCCGAGCTGAGGGGCACTTCACATGACTCTTTCAAATCCACACAAATAAAGCTCTTTAAGGCCTGAAAGTGGCCCCTCAGATTGGGTGCTACAGAGCCCCCTGAAAAGCCCAACACGATTGTCATGGATATTACACGACGCAAGCAACAACGGGCTGAGGAGACAAGTGTCGATCGGGAACAAAACTCGAGCAGACTTTTCCGTGAGGCGGGCCAGAGAATGTTGACAGGCTGGTGAATGGGCTGTTTAACCCTTTGAAAGTGAATGGGGCTCCCTGAAACAAATGCATTCTGATAGACTTTATACCCACTGGGACACAAACAGTACACTAAGCTCCTCCGAGGGAGCCCAGCAGAAGGCGAGAAACGAAAACACGATTGGAAAAGTGGGAAGAGTGTTTGCGCCAGATTCCATCAACTCGCCTCTTCCATTTTCTGGCTTTGGGATTCTCTTTTCAGCTCAACAGAGGGATGATTTAAAGTCTTGACTGGGCAGTTGCATCCATTTTCCTTGAGCCTATTTAGAGGTTTTTGACAGCCTGTTTGTTCACAAGGGCTATGGTATGTTTTGATGGAGAACGTCAAACCTGAAGTGAATGCTAGTCCTCTGGCGTTTTGGCAGCTCTTCATTCAGCCACTAAATGTAATTTCTCTATCACGATCCTGTGGTGAAGTCCGGATAAAGAAATGCATTGTTTTGAGATCGATGTGCTGTGTATTTTCTCTGTATGGGTGCGACAGAAAAGACGTTCCCCTGCCAAACACAGCTCTCGCTGCATCTGGGGCCTAGTTCTGGGGACTCGTTTTTGCATACGGATGTAGCGCCATTAAAAAATTTAATTTAAAATGGTAATGACTTCAAATGCAAAGGCTTTCACTTTGTAATTAAACTTTGCTCTAAAACAGATATTGCTCCTACTGATTTAGAATTGGGGCATGTGACAATTATGAAGCTGTTAATTGCGAAACTGCTCAGCATTGCTAATTGTTCCACGGGCGAGGGAAATGAGGCTCTGGCCTGCGGGGTACTCTATCAATGTGACGAGCATGACGCCGGCCTGTGGTGGCACTCCACAGTGTCACCTGTGTGCAGCCACCCAAACCAGACACCTGCTCAGTGATCTGTAGCCAGGCAGGCAGACTGGGTCCCACAGTCCTCCTAGCAGCTCCACTAGCAGGCCCTGGGACTGAGGCTATCACAGCTTCATACACTGCTGATGATTCTGCTGCTACTGCCTGTATTTTTGCGGGTGTTACCGTTACTGCTAGTGCTAGAATGAATGCTACTGCTAATGCAACTGCTAACATTACTGCTACTGCTACTTTCCTTGCTATTGCTGATGCTAATGCTTTTTCTACTGGGGGGTACTGCCAATGTTAACACTATAATCTCTAAAACAATGACATACTGTAGACTGGAAGGAAATGTGGAGGAATATATTGAATTGGTGGTTTGGGGCCAGCTAATTTTTTTTTCTTTTTTACCCGTCTATTGTTAGGTGCTTGCTGACAAGCCAGAAATGTCCACAATTCCATCATTATAAAAGACATGTGAATGTGTGCATGAACCAGTCACTTATCAGGTACTGTATGTCCAAGCATGTCTACATGCTGCACCTACACTCATAGTATACCTCCTACCAAGAACCATCACAGCTTCACTGTCACCCTCCTAACTCTCTCTCACACACACACACACAGTCCTCTCTGAGAGTAGAACTTCTCCAAAACATCTCTTGTATCCTCACGGTTTGCATGAACTTTGGAAACTGCAAGAGAAGGGGGAGATGTGAAAATGTGCTTAGTTCAGCTCTTTCTTGTCACAGGGTGTAGTTTGAGTGGGAGCAGACATGGCTGCCATTGTGGGGCTCTGTGTTGCTGTGTTTGTGTCAGGGAGGCTTTCAGCTGGGAGCCTTCTGACAGTGGGGATGTGCGAGGTGCATTGAGATGTCCTCGTTCTAGGAATACTGCCACCGCCATGAGAGCAGCCAATTACGCCTCCAGCATAATAATGTCTCCCTGAGAGAGAGAGAGAGAGAGAGAGAGAGAGAGAGAGAGAGAGAGAGAGAGAGAGAGAGAGAGAGAGAGAGAGAGAGAGAGAGAGAGAGAGAGAGAGAGAGGGGAAGAGGGGAAGAGGGGAAGAGGGGAAGAGGGGAAGAGAGGAAGAGAGGAAGAGGGGAGAGAGAGAAGGAGAGAGAAAGAGATGAGGGGAAAAGAGAGAACCGAGACAAAAACACAATGGGGTCTATGAAGGTTTCTGTGTGCTTCCCCAGTTTGAGAGTGCTGTTTAATTGCCATGTTTACCCACACACTACATCCGCTGTCATTAGCACAGAACGCAGTGTCATTTGTGTTGTCACACTACTCCACAGCACCATGGGGTCATTACTGCTCCGCTGGCTTCACGGATGAAATTGACATATTTGGTAGAGATAGTGATACACGGCAAAGAATGGTTTCCTCAGCATTTTCAAACAGCCGTGAGGCCAATTAATTGTTGCCCAGTCAATAGCCAACAAGTAGGTTTTAATGGTTCCTGTACTCTGTGCCTGGGTTGAGCAAAATCTGAGAAGACAGGTAAGAGGTGTGTGTAGTCCTATCGTCTTTGCAGTGTTACAAATTGATTGTGATTTGTTATCGCTATTTTAGCAAGTATGTAATGATCCTATAAGCATACATGGAGGTGGAAGGACACAATCATTACATCCTGTCCATTACCAGTGTGTCTAATTTGGACAATGCAAAAACATAATATTTCTCCTCCTTTAGGCATCCCGATAGAGAAAAAGAGAGAGAGCAAGAGAGAAGGAGAGAGGGAGAAACAGACGCCTAGTCCCTGACTGTCTGGTCAACACAGGTGGCAGATTCACAGGAAACAGATCTAATTATGCTCCTGGTAACAATGCTTTGTCCTTACAGCGGCTGACACGGCTGTTGACAAAGGCCGCCGCTGCATTCTAATCAGGAAACAAAATGCTGGGAGCCCAGGCCCCAGAGCCCTCCAGGTGGATCATTAGCCAGCCTCCTCCCAGGCCCCAGGCTCCAGCCGGGAGAGAGGGAGAGCACTGCCGCCCTGACTCCCAGTGACACGCCGCAACCGAGAGGCAGAGAGAGCCCAGGGAGGAGCCCTGGAGACCGGGGTCCACCGAGGGGAGAGTGGGAGTGGGGCTAGCCAGCTGACAGACAGACAGCCAGCCAGGCCGTCCTCCCTGCCTGCCCCACCAGGGCAGAGCCTAACGAGGGGGCTGACAGCCTGCAGCTGGGGTCTGCCTAACGAAGAGCGGCCGGCAGCGCTGACGAGCGGGTACATTAGCGCCGGCATGCGTCTGTCTCATTAGAAACACATCAGGCCACCTTGATATCCGCACACATTGCCCCTTGCCATGACAGCTCGGCGGTCCGACAGCCAATGGGGTGGGCCTGGAGCGGGTGACACAGGACAAGCCAGCAGGTGACGGGATGGCTTGTTGACATAACAGTCAAGAAAAAGGGACACAGGTCAAATGTAAGGGTGACCCCTGTCTCGGGGACAGTGATGACCTCGTTAGGGGCCTCTGACAGCGGAGGAGTTTCTGGGTATCACCACTGTCATAGAACACACAGTTCTTCTCACATCAGAGCCTTATATCTACGTGTCACACCAGCCGTCCTCGGAACGCTCGAGAAACCAGACATGGGGGATATTCATTAACGAGCATCAGAGAGCCTGTCCCTCAGAGAAGTAATGAGTTCTTGGAGGTGCCATGACAACGGGACATGATAACAGGGACTGTAACATGGGTCTGAGTAGTTTAGAGTGGCGATGACTGTGGCTATGACCAGATATCCTCTTGGAGTTCCACTTGTAAAATCCTTGTGGTTCCAAACTGGCCATGAAAAAATATGTTATTTTACCTTAACTCAAAGATTTGATAAAGGCTAACCGGCATTTAGAGTAAATAAATCATGGTGCTATTCATATAAAAAGGCAATAGCTCTCAAGAAAGAGTGTAAACCTGCTAAAACCAATTATTATTCAAAAAGGTCCCAGTGAAGCTGTATAGAGGGTCCCTGGTCCCTACAAGCTGTGTATATGAGGTTCCACCTCCACCCCTTGAGTCTCCTGAGTTCTCTTAAAGAGGGGGATGAATAAAGTGATGAAGTGCAGGTCACATGTCTGTGTGATCCAGTGATAACGAGGGGGCTGGAGAAATAATCTATCAGCAATAATCCTTTACTCAGGAGACACCTCGGCACTGGTGCGCGCACACACACACACACACACACAAACATGCACATACACAAGTTGGCTAAGGCAGAACAGTAATCAACATATTCAGTAGTCCTTCATTACCACTACAATGTGAACCAGGGGAGCCTGAAACCAAAATGACCAATTATAGGCTACAGCATCAAGTTGTATCCTCCCAATTCACAAAAGATGAATTTATTTTGCACAAAATGCACGATGGACAATATGTTGGAGTGTATACAAGGTTACATGTTTTAGCATGTCTTAGTTCCTCAGGGAACTGAGTGCAGGATGAAAAGATACACATTAAACACGAGACAAGAACGGTGAAAATAATGTCAAACCCCTACACACATTAATCATTTATAATGTGTACCATAACATTTCTTTCCCTTTTGTCACAGTCAAAGGGAGGATCCCATTTCCTGGTCGGCCTTGTGTAAAGATAATCATACTTCCATTTACATTTCCCATAAAGGAATATGGAAATGAGGCAAGAATGTCAGCAGGGGGTCTGGAGAAGGATATCCTAACACATACACACACACACACACACACGTCATCCCTGACATCTTGTCAGGCTCGGGACGTGTTGGACTACCACTGATTGTTTAGAGTCTGTTGTCATAGTCTAACAGAGCCACTGTTTGCAAATGAAGGGCAGGGGTGAGGCAAGAGAACAAAACAACTTTCTAATGATTGTTTATTGTGGGAACATGAGTAATTTGGGCTGATTATTGGGACAATGTCTGCCAATGACGCCATTGTTGGTGTACAGGCCAAGAAGACTGATTGAGAACAAAGCACCAACAGCTGAAATTATCATCTTTTATTCATTACATAAGTGACATTTTAACAAGAGAAAATACCTAATTAAATGCCTTATTATGTTAAATCTCTGTCATCCAGAGTAATAGAGATAGCTGTTAAATGAATATCAATATGTTTGGATAGGGGCTTTTAAAAGCTTCCTTTCAGTGTCAAGGGTTTGGTTGTCAAAACAACAAACCATGATGAGACTGGGAGGACTCAATCATTTCAACAAGATTAATCATATCAGAGTAATTTTATCAATTGGTTTACCCGAGCTAAATATTAGGCAAGTTTACACAGCTGTCTCTGAGTTTAAAACATACTTCATCATAAGGTTTTGATATAATGCCCTATGAAGGAGATGACATTGGGTGGTCGTATAACGTCTGAGGGCTCTAACTCATTTCAGGTTCCTTTACTGCAATGTTCAATCCCAGTTGACCTGATAGAGCTGTGTTTATGGAGAGTACAGACACAGAGACAAACTGCTGATGCCTCGCAGTCTTTACTGTTGTCCTTGTGTAGGATGTGAAAGACGTGTATTATAATGGCATGGGTACTTTCAATATCTATGGCTTCCAAAACCGTACATTGAAAGTATGAAACTGTTATGTCTACGGGTAAAACAAATTCACAGAGCATTAAATTACTGTATTTTCCAAAAAATCCATATTGATTTTCAAATCAACATACTGTGTGTCATCTGTATGTTGACATTATTTATCTTTCCTTTTTTTTGCGGGGAGGACAGCTGCTCATCATAAGTGAAAACCCTAAATGTCAATCAAAGTGAGCCAAGCCTTTCCTGACAACCAAGAATAGTTTATTCAAATTGGAATGGCGACCAAGAAGGGAGGACAGTAAATGTTTGAATACAGAATGAGATATTTATGAAAAGGGGGATCGGCTGTCTTCCATTTTAAAGAGGCATTACAGACACTGTACAGTGAAAGTGGAAACGTTGACCTTTATGCTGTGGGGGATTCTCCCTCACGCGCTCTCTGTCTCACACACACACACACACACACCTTCCTCATGCACACATCCCAGCTCGGCTCAGGGATGTTATCTCAAATAATTACCGGTGGCCCCTCCCTCGTGTCCCTGGTGACTGCGCTGCGTGGTGGAGCTGAGGCCGAGGCAGCGGCCGAGGCAGCCTGAGTCTCTGGGGGTGGGATCCGAGGCAGTGTGGGAGGCAGGAGCTGGAGCAGGTCACAGCAGAGGGGCCTGGTCTGGGAAGAGGCAGCAGAGGTGGGGGGTGGGAAGGATCTGAGGCCTGCCTCCCGTGGCCCTGGCAACAGCTCTTAATTAACCACCCAGGTATTCTTGAGCCTCACGGCCCACTGCCCGGCCGGCCATATGGCTGGAGCAACGCCACAGCCATCATCGCCAGGGGAAACACTGCATCAAAAAGAACTCGGCCGACATAAAGCTTGTGTAAATTATTTTTAATGGTTCCCTTCTGGCAGGAGCGCGTGTTTGTCATCTAAAAACGAGCGGCCGGGCAATTTATTCGTCCTTGACCTCTCTTTTCCATGCACTTGCCCCCTGCCCACCACTGTGACCTGCCTGCCAGCCCGCCTCCTGTCCCTCACACACAGTCACAGCTATTAGCACTGTTAGCTCGAAGGCAACACCACTCTCTTCCCTCTGGGCTTGTGTGTGTTTGTGTCCTTGTTTGTCTGTTTGCTGGAAGGTTGCATTGTGTGACAGAACTATCTAACTCTATCACGTTCGTAATCTCAACTTGGAAAGAGGCTGTAGAATGTGTTTGCCATGGTTTCACAACATGCTATGTAAACTTGAAAAAATGATCGTGTTGAGCATAGCATCCCTCATTCAAAGACTGTGATTTTGAAACAAGCCTTCATCAGAGAGAAAGAATAACAAATAAATAAAAAAAAGGAGCAAAGACAACGCTTTGGCCATGGGTCTTTAATTACCTCATCTGTTGTTCTAATAGGGCTTGTTTGCCTCCACACCATTTCATTCATCGTCAAGGGTGGAAATTGTGGTCGAATTGGTTCCATGTCTGTTTTCTCTCTCATTCTCCCGCTCTCTATATCTCTCTCTGTTTCTCTCTTTCAGAGTTTTCTAATCCTGTCAGATGAGGGAGTACGGGGATGTAAAGTAGCAGCTCGTTGCAGTTTTCCACGCCTGTTATTTTTGACCGCGCTCTTGTACGAGGATGTTGTTGTGTACGAGACACCGACAATGTTCAGCAGCTCTCTGAAGTGGGCTGCCTCCCCTTATCTCTGGGCCAATCACAACATGTCAGGAACACAGGCATTTCCATGCCCACGCTCCCCTCCATGCGGCTCCGGCCAGGCCATCAGCGGCCCTGTTTTTTTTAGGAAGTACGGAGCAATCTGGTCAGAGCGACCCCACATCTGCCCTTGTAATGAGAGGGCTGGAAGCCTCCCAACTCACCCCCCCAACCCGCCCCCCCCAACCAACCCCCGCCTACACTGTCCTCAGCCGCACAGGTCACGTCCTCTAAGGAGTTCTGGATCAACACGCGCACAAAAAGACTTGCACACGCAGGCAGACAAAGGGACACACACACACACTTAGCTGTACTGTGTTCAAAGTTTTACACACAGCGAAGGCACTTCCCTCAGCCACGTATGATTCAGTATCTCGCTCGAACATCGACCATAAAACCCCCAAACAGACACTCCTTAGGCCCCTCGCTCCGACTTAATGATTTTGTTGATGTTTAGTACCACACACTGCGCAGTTAAGCAGAAATGAAATCATAATTGCCACCATAGATCCAGTGCATGAGAAAATAACACAAAGGCATGCATTCATGCATTTAAGCACGCCATTCGCCTGGTCTCATGGACACCCGGGTCATTACCAGAATATATTTTTATTGTGTTTGCTAAAAGTCATCGTAGATGAATCACACCATCAGGCAAATGCCGCGACGCAGGGCCACCGTATTAACTCAGACGCAAAGCCAGTTTAATGTACCTGCGTGCTGAAATGGCTTCAGATGGCTTGATTGGCGGTTATTGCATCTTGAGCCAACGAGAAGGGAGACAGAGGCCCCTCGTTCCCAGCTCCAACGACCCAAACGCTGACAGAGGGGGTGAGGGATCCGAGCACAGCAGCATAGGGCCGGATCCGCTCCTGCTACTCGGCGTCCACAAACACACACTCAATATGACTAGGAGACAAGGGTGCGTTTGCGTCGTGAGGCGTCAAGGCTGCTGAGTCTCTGTGAGGCCCACTCATTGGGTTGGGTTGGAAATCTAGGCCTCATGTGTCTCCGTGTGTCTCCGTGTGTCTCCGTGTGTCTCCGTGTGTCTCCGTGTGTCTCCGTGTGTCTCCGTGTGTCTCCGTGTGTCTCCGTGTGTGTGTGTCCCCCCCCAGGGGGGAAGCCCGAGGGCCAAATGGCTCTGCAGCAGCAGAGTGACTCTGCTTGGGAGATATAGCAGTGTAAACACTGATGGGGGGAGGTGTGTGTGTGTGTGGGGAGGGGGGGGGGGGGGGGTGCTGTGTGGACCTCCAGACCTAAGACCCACTCCAGGGCTCGCCTCTCATAAAGCAGGGTGCCAGAGGGAACCAGGGGTGCCGTGGGTCAGCCATAGGCAAACAAATAAAGGACTAGCCCTGGGCCCCACCCTGCCTTTGTAGTTTAACTGTCAGGGGGTAGTTGGATTGTGAGCGAGGGAAAGCGAGAGACAAAGAGAAACACAAACAGAGACACACAGGCTGTGTGCATTGTTGTATAATGCCATAGCAGTTCCAGTTAAACAGTTTCATTTGGAAAATGAACAGAGCCAAAGGCTGTGCGGGCCCATCCTAGGAGACCATGGCTGCCTGTGGTAGCTGCAAATACTACATCCCATCTTTCTGTCTCCAGCTACAACAGCCATTAAGGTTGGATTCTCCTGTTTCCAGGAGCCAGATTCAATTAAAACGGAGTTTCAGAATCCAGCATTGTTCTAGAACTCGCGTCATGCACCTTGGACAAATGACTGAAAAGTGTGACCCGAGAAAGTTCATTTCACACAAAACCACTGCTTACCACACAATAGCCTGGAAAGTGGAGCAAGGATGTGGAATTATGCAAATTGTATATTGGCTTTGTAATGGAAGCATACGCCGCCAGGACCTAAATGGACTCTGGCGACACTTTTTCCCTCGTTCCAGGCCTGGCCTTTGTCACACTGTTTCCAGCGTGTAAAGTTTACGGCTTATAAGAAGTGGTAGCTACATTACATCAGTGTGGGTTGATGGAGTAAACAGAATGAGTACATTAGGCCATCTATGGGGCACACACACACACAAAGTCTTTAAAGGCTCTTTAGCCCAGTCCCGATCCTGGGTCCTGATTGGTGGAGGCATGCCACCCCTTCTGATTGCTAATTAGTATCAGAAACGACTGGCTCTCTGGTGGAACAACTTGAGGACTTCCAGCATGAACAAATGTCAACTCCTCTAATGGTCTCTTTCTTCTGCTCAACCCCCCCCCCGCCTCCTCATCCTCCTCTCAGCCCCCTCTTCCCTCCCTCACCCTCCCACCCAACCAACCAAAACCTGGGATGTGTTACCCGGACGACGGCGTCCACGTGCTCTCAGCCAGGATGATTGCCTGGCATCTCTGAGGTCTTACAGGCAGAGGCCTGAACCCTGACCTGGGTTACTGACTGTGTGTAGCCTGGGTCTGCCTCTCCCTGTCTGGGAGAAAAGACCACAGGTATGCCCTGTCACTGCCCCCAGACAAGTGAGCAGTGGATGTGGATGGATGTGTGTGTGTGTGCGTGTGTGTTTGTGTGCGAGTGTGTCTTTATGGGTATACCAATGTCAGCCAGCTTCATCTTCAACTTACATGCCTCTTGGGCTAATTAAGAAATATGGAAAAGGTTCAAGAGCTGAAAGGGGGAGTCTATTGACCTTCTCGTTGCTACAAGAGAGAGAAGGGCCAGGGACCGTCTCTGTCGAGGGAGAGACATTTATAACGAGAACAATCAAGTGGCACGACGAGCAGACGGCGCAGAGATCCTGCTAATAATTGGTTCCATTAAAAGCCTTTAAAAGGCCGACTGTGGCTCAGACAAGGAGCTGTCCATTCTCTCCCTCTCTCCCCCCGTCATGCTAATTTAGCCTGGCTAAATGAAGCTCGCAGCAAAGCTATTTCTGGGCCAGACAAAGAAATATCATCCCAGCATTGGTTTGTGTAATCTCAAATTAGGCGGCGTTTAGATCAACCCTGGCGGAAAGATTTGTGTGGCCGAGGGCGCTGGTGTAAATGAAGATGAAAAAGAGGAGAGGAAGGGGTAGAAATGGAAAGACAGAGAAATAGAAATATAAAGAGAGAGGAAGGGAAATAGAAAGATAAAGAGAGAGAGAGAGATAAAGAGAGAGAGAGAGAGAGAGAGAGAGAGAGAGAGAGAGAGAGAGAGAGAGAGAGAGAGCTAAAGAGAGAGAGAGAGAGAGAGAGAGAGAGATAAAGAGAGAGAGATAAAGAGAGAGAGAGAGATAAAGAGAGAGAGAGAGATAAAGAGAGAGAGAGAGATAAAGAGAGAATATTAATTCAGACCGTACAGTTGGTTAATGTTACTGAGCTAATGGAGTTACCACAGTATACGTGCTATAGTATCGCACTGTTGATGCACTAGAGCTCTCATAGGTTCTCAGTTTAACCCAGTCACTGCCAGTGTCCAATTAGTGACAAGTAAACCTCTTGAGCCCCCACAAAGCAAGCCAATTGCTGAACAGGCCAGGCACCTCGTTCCCCATTCCGCCTAACAACACAGTAACTAGAGAGTATATTTACGGTGGGGTTACATTATCTGTCATAACTCCAGTCAGATACAGAGAACAAGCTCTGCAATGTTTGCTTTGATACGGTTGTTTATGACACTCCCTTTTTTCATTCAGTCACGAACCGTGTTGATTTGTGAATGTGTTTAACCATGGAGACAACATGAAAAGGAATATGGCAACACTTCAAGGCTTTCCAAACACACTGATTTTGAAAACTAATATCCAAACAACAAAAAGAGTCTTGACATGTTTTTTTAGAGGGAAGGGGGTATTTTTTTCTAAAGAGTCGATTCAAAGTTGTTTAAACTGACAAACACTGTTTCGGTTTGATCACAAATTCATTCCAAAAGAAAGAAGTGATCAGAACAACACAGAAGTGGCCATGTAAACACATCAACACAAAGCATGAGGGCTAAGCCACTGAGGGCTGGAGATGGTAGAGAACCAACTCTTTGAAAAGCCCAGAGATGGGTTATATCACAGGACGCCAGGAAGCCCTGGCTTGGCATAACCACCCTCAACTTTTCTGGTATCCAGTTTACATAGGGTAACATTTGGATGCATTAATAGGTATACGTATTGGAAGTTGTTTAGTTTCTCTCTCTCTCTCTCCTTTTTCTGTCTGTCTGTCTGTTTCTCTCTCTTTCTTGCCAGCAGACATTATAAAACATTGTGCTCTTTCTCTCTTGGTTAAAAGCTACGGAAAACGAGTCTCTTTTAAATGTTGCACGTTTAATATTCATCAGCTTTCTATTAGAATATATGCACACTCAAATCGTCAGCCTATGTGATCTATCGTTCCGTTAAATTATGGTGCCACGCAGCACAGAGTGGGAAATTCATTACCGCTCTGGGCAATTTTCTCCCCAAAAACAAAAACATTTCATTCCAGAAGGAAAACCAAATTAATACTGGCTCTGCATGAAACCACTTTTATTTGCCAAAGAGACGTCGTTTTCTCCTGCTCTCCATCTATTTGATGAAGGGTGGAAGTTGAGTGCAGGGTAAAATGAGTTTTATTCTCGCACACGGAAGCACGTGTACACACACATATACTCTCAAACACATCCTCAGACCAGCACACACACACACACACACAGTCAGGCACCTCATCCTGCCTAAGTAAAAGCTTTTGTTTCCCAAACTGTCATGCGTTTCTGACATCAAAGAGCCACTCAGTATCTCTCATAGTTGACTCTAGATCAGCCATTTGACGTCATTGTATTGTAATGTCAAGCGCTTGTTTGAATGGAGTGTTTACCTCTTTTGATGAGTTCAACTATGAGCCCTCACAAAATGTGAGAGAGCCATAACAGAAGAACTAAAGCATGTCAAAAAGATTTCCCTGATGAAAGAACATTGGTCTTACAAGGCATAAACACATATCATTTACACACAAACATAAATACAGAATTCACTCCAAAATGTTCAACCACACACATATACATAGCCTACACCCAGCACCATGTTTGTTCTTTGTGACAGTTCCTTACTCTAAAGTTTAAAGCTGACTTCACAGGTCTAACTTTGAGGCCAGAGTGTAAGATGAGTCTGCCTGCTTCGTTAATCTAAACGACTGTTTCACTAGCAGAGCAGCCTTCCTGTATTATGGGGGTCTGATTTATATCCTTACTTCATAATCAAGTATTTGTTTATAGTTTAAACATAAAAACAATCATGATTATAATGTATGATGGATAGCACTGCATGCTGCTATTTATTTGGCCATAAAGACTGGGGAGAAAGTCATCTGAAGCTATTGCAGGCGCTGGGTGCCGGGGAGGTCAGGGATAGAAGGGGGTGGGGGCATGCTCTGAGAGATGACAGCTGATTTGTTTGGTTGCTTTGAATAGCTGATGAACCCGTCAAGCCAAAACTCTTGTTAAAATTTTAATAAACATCTCGCAGGCCTATCGACTTGAGGTGAAATATGCAGCCTGTTCCCGGAGCTGGCTGGCCCAGAATGGAGCAATCATGTTTGACAATGTGCAGCACAAACCTTTCAATCAGAGTAAAGTCTTATTTCGCTGAATATTAAATACAGGCTCCCTTCCACATGTGTCAAGTGAATTTATAAAGCTGATGAATATTATTGCTACCATTTCAGCGCCACCCCCTTCCCCCACCATTTCTCATAAAGGGGCTGTGGGTGTGTGTGTGTGGGGGGGGGGGGGTGCATGTGTGTGGGAACCCTGTGTCTGTTTACTTATCTCCTCTCGTTTTTATGATACTTCATCCACAATAGTTTCCCCTCTAAACAATGGAATCAAAAGACAAGTTGTTCATTTTCTTCACAAGAAGAGCCAAATTGAACATGACTGTCAAGAATAAAAACAGTAATAAGAGACTACAAAATGCAATTCTTCTCCCTCTGTGTTTCTGTGGGGATCTAAAATCATGTCTGGGTAACTGACAAGCCTCATCTCTTTATTTGTTATTTTCATGTTCAAAACCCTGGTAAATATGTCTTTGAGGACTTCTATTTTTATTTACCACATTTCCTGACATGAAGGCTTTGTCACATGCAACTATAGAGAAAACTCCATCAGAGGGGAGAAGAAGAATACCATGATTGATGACATAAACCACTTGATTCAAACACAAATCAAAACACAAAAAAGAGTTTGGATTTGTTGAGTAGTGTTGATTTATTTGCTTACTTTAAGAAGCCCCTGATTCCTGCTGCTGTAAAGCAAGGATGTAACAGCGGTCACTTAAGTTAATATTCTTATTCTGCATTCTCTCAATGGAGGCCTGCAGCGTACTGACCTGTCATCAGATGACTGTGCTTTGACTGTCTAGCCTGGATCTTTATGCAATAAAGATATTCCAGAACGATCTTAACATATGATATCATACAACAAGTACTACACACGTGAAGCACAGACTGATTATTTAGTTGTTCTCAGCAAGGCACACTGCATTGTTATCTCCCATATTATTGGGTGTGCTTGTCTTTGGTCACAATTGCGTTGCTTATATCTCTGCGAAGGTTACGTTTTTACGGGCGTTTAATTAACGTTTGAGTGGCGAAAGGTGAAGCTAACGGTAGCTAACTAGCTAGCCACAGTCACAAACCCGCGAGCGATTAAAACATCCGTACAGTAGCTCGTTAGCTTCTGGGAGATAGCTAGCTAGTCTAGATAGCTAAAACTGCACAATGCTGCAGCTGCAGAAACGCCACAGGCACAGGCCAGGGTGATAACATATTGTAGCTAGCTAGTATGTTTCCAGGCTGTGATCAACACCCTGTATTTTTGCCCTTTGTACTGGTTATCTCTAGCAATCACACTCAGCAGTTGAGCTAGAGCTAACGTTAGTTAGCTCAGCCGTATAAGTTACTTACCAGCGTCCGGGGGTCAGGTCTGAAGCTAGGAGCTAAACGCAGCACAGCCGGCTTCTCCAGGTAAGCAAAATGGTACAGTCAATATGCCAGCTGGGATGTGCTCTTCTGGAGCTGATATGAAGTTATATCCAAAGCACCGGATACCAGCTGGTTGCCAGCTAATGAGCTACAGTACTATACTAGCACTAGTGACTAGCTAGTACCAACCATTTAGTGTAGCTAGCCAATAATACTTGGCTTTGTTTGTTTTCCCTGTATTTGCGCTGTTGAGCTAGTAGCGTGTTGTGGTGGGACTGATATATTATCAAATCAATAAACAACGAAAGGTGTATCAATTGATGATCATAAGTCCTGTAGCAATCAATGCCATTCAATATCCCAACGATTGGAGTGGACACGTTTTACCCAGCGCGGGTAGCCGGTCACATGACCCCCATGACAGGTCTTCACATTATGATCCATGTCCATCCGCTTCTTGCATCAACGAAATGGCAAGGTCGGAAAATGAAATTGCCTTGTAGTGTAAAGTCCTATTCGGCAGTGGATAATTATACGGGTTTGAGAATGTCTATTTTGGTTTTATGTAGGCCATTACTATAACATTGGGTCTCCAGTTTTAATTGTAGATAGCCTGAATCAATACATTTGGTTGCAACAGTTCCTTTCAATGTAGTCTACCACCCATGAAAAATATTGTCTTTCTCCAAATATTTGGACATTTGATTTGAATTTAAACAATACGTTCGGTGGTGATGAAGATAAATATACTGCCCCAGTTGCCTCAATTACACCTCACAATTTCTCCAGAATTAGTACCCTCTTTAGTTATGGTTAGGTTATGGATACAGTCTGAAATGTAAGAACCCAAACACAGGCTCCTCGCTCACATACAGTAGGCCTACATCCAACCCACACACTCCATGCCCCAGACACTATGTTCCAGACAGCTTTCAAAATACTGTGTTTGGGTCAAGCCGACTTGCACTTCTAAGTAATTTATAATATGGTTTACTCCAAGGTATTGCACAATCTCATTATCATTAGGTTTTTGCATATTTAACAACAGTTTTTAATTAGATGGTATTTTATTATTCATGCACATAATTTGAAGGGAGCTATGGCTGCAGCTTTCTACCATAAAGACAAAAAGGGATGAGGTGGGGAAAAAAACATAGACGTACGTCAACATTTGTTTGTTTCTCTGGAATGGAAAATTTCGCTTTGCAGTTTTTAACTGGCAAGTGATTCAGCTCTCCACTTCTAGTAATGGCTCTTTTAATTTAGCTAATAGCTATCATGTTGTGTACCTTTATGCATTTGCTAAATTCCTAGCACTGGGATTTGTCTCTCGACAGCAGAGCAGAGTTTGCTATGCTTGGCTCATACGTAGAGAGCGTTTGCTCCGGCTAGGGCTCCTTGATGTATTATTAAAATTGGAAATGGACTCCTGGGACAGCATCTAGTTATGTGCTTTCATTTGCCGAATAAACCAAGCGTTGTTTTCATCTTTGCTCATGATTGTTAATGGTGCCGCTGATGAGAGGGGTGTGTGTTTATGTGTGTGTGCGTTTGTGTGCGTGTGTTAGCGTGTTTGTGTATTTGTTCTCACTCCCTTTATCATCCAGGGCCTCTTATTATGCGGGCCAAATAGCCAAGCTGCTGATTTTGTTTTAGGTTTTCAATTAGTCATTTGACTGAGCACATCTGTTACTGGCAGACGCCCAGAGTGTGGACGAGCCCCTGTCAACCTGCTCAGGGCCTCCTGGGCACGGAGGCAGGAGGACCGGGGGGACCCCACTGTGACCACAGACACTCTGGGGTTCCTCAGGGGTGGCCCTTTAAACTTCACAGCTAGGGCCACTGAGGAACAAGTCATTCAGAAACACGCCATTCTCTCACTCTCCTTCGCTCTGTATGTCTCTCTCTCTTATTCTGTTTTCTGAAAACATGAGCCTGTGAGTTTAAAGCTTTTCTCCAAACACGACTGATATAACTGTTGTCGTTGTATTTACTTTGAGGTTTACGGACTACATCCACAGCCCACACCAAAGCACATGAGTTTGTATGTATATTTTTGTTTTTGAATGTGTCCTAATGATTTATGCATCACATTCTGTTTATTTTATTTCTCGCCCCGTGAGTATTAAAACTGATGAATATATGATGTTCCTCTTTGAAGGCTTCGAGTGTAAGGCTGTGTAAATGTGGACCAATGCAAATAAACAGCCTACTTCCTGATCCCTGAGAGCCGCAGACAAAAGAGACGGATCGTTTCATTCTCTTCCTGCGCGGACACTCTGGGGTGTTTGTATGCATCTGTCTGTTATATTACATATTGAGCCTTTTTGATATTCAAGTATTGTTATGCCTACATTGCCAAACTTCTTTGTAATTTATATTGATGCAGACAATCAGTTTTTGGGGGCAAACAAAACTACAACACGTTAGCATGTATGTTAGCAATAGCATGTATAGATTAAGTTAGCAATAGCATACAGATTCTTAATAAAAGCTTTGAGACTTTACTCTCAGGTAAATTATACCAAATTGATATAAGGTCCTATTCATACACCTTCAATGGAACCACCAACAGTGAAACAATGGTAGGCAGATTTACTATGTTGCGCAGAGCAAAAAAGCACTACATCACTTCAAACACACTTCAACATCAGCAAATCTATTTCAATACAGTCAGCAATTTCCTGAAGGACCACAGAGGTCCAATACCTCAATCGCATTACTGTCCCAGCCTGTTCTGGAAAGCAGGACAGTAGTCAGGACCAGGGTAACGACAGCCAATCTCTGATGATCACAGTTCAGACGCCCTTGTTCCTGGCTGAGCCAAGGGTCCTCCCTTGGGACTTAAATAAAACATTTTGCTCATTGTGGAAAGTAATGACCAACAATGTAAACTTGTGACTCGACAACAGATGTTGGCATGCTCAGTGGAAGCAAGGTGCTGTAAAATTAATTTTGTTTGAATTATTTACTGCATGCGTTACGTGCTTGAGGAAATAGACTGGGGGTGGTGTGTGTGAGAGAGAGAGAGGGGGGGGGGGGGGGGGGGGGGGTGATGGTGGGGTATGTGCTGATTGGTGGGCCACAACAACAAAAAATGAATTTGATTAAAGCTGAAGTAGTCTGATAGGGCTGGGAAAAAAGAAAAGAAAAGAGGGTGATCAATGTACCCCCCTACACACACTCATCCCTCCCCATCCGAAAATCAAATCGGAATCACACGAAAGCTGACATCGCTCCTGTGATTTATATTTAATAGGGTTTATTATTTAATATTGTCACTTCAAAGAGTGTGCCAGCAAACTTGCCAGAGATGTTTTCCAAATTGAATTAAGCCAAATTAATATCCGAAGAACAAGAGCGGGCCTCTGTTGTGTTCCTGCAACCCAGAAAAACTTGAACAAATGAAATCAAAACTGTAATGAATTCGTACACGAGCAAGCTCCCAACACCAACCTTGCCTGAACACATATCACCATGCGTGGTTAGACAGACAGTGAGACGGAAAAAGAAAGCTCCTCATTGAGGGTAATTAGCTATGCAGGGCTCATGGAGAGTTAAAGACAGATGACTAATGAGATGTGCGCTGGAACAAAACTTTCCCTGAGCCCCCGTCAGAGTGAACAGATGCACAATGGCTGGGAGTGGTGGGCACATGACTGCTACACACGGAACAAAGGCAAATCAAAGCTACACACCGCACATCTCAGCACTCTATCAAAGAGAGTACACCCACAGCATATGGCAAGGTGGGTAGAATGCTTCTCATTTAAAGACACAGTCATTTTGTTTTGAGGGGAGGATAGTAAGCAGGAGAAAAAAATTTTTGACAAACAACACTACAAAGACTCAGATACAGGTAGTACCTTTGCATGTTGACATTGTTTTTGTGGCGAATCCCTGCACCTGAACTCTCCCAGGCGTGCGTGTATATGTATGGGCGAGGGCTAGGTCTATCTGAGCGGCGATTGGCTGCTTGGACCTGAGATCCATGCCATGTCAGCGGGCCGCCAGCGTCGTGACGCCATCAGGAACGGGAGCGACGCTTCACCTGGATTTCCTCCATCACCTTCACCCCTCCGCTCGGCGCCCAAAACAGCACGTAGCTACAGTTAGCACACAGCGCTGTGGAAAAATAACAGCAGGTCCATTGATATAAATATATTTCCTCTCACAGTCGGCTGGGAGTTATTCATTTGGGTGTTTATTTTCTTTGCGAGCCCCTAGTCTCGGCTGTGTAAAGGTTGCCTTTGTTTGAGAAGCTCCTGTGGAACAGCTCAGCGGAGTGTGAAGTGCAGGAATACAGGAAGTGGGGTTGCTCTTTAACCCATGCCGCTGATAAATGGATCCACTTAACAATGGCGCATCCTGAGGCCTGGCCTGCTGACTGTGGTTGTCCTGGCTGTGTGTGTCCTGCTCCTTTCGAGACATTGGGATGCACAGGACACACACACATACAACCCCTACAGTGGACATCAACACTAGCAAACACAAGTCGCTGTTGACCGGATATCCTAAACACGGAGATCCAGGTGTCGATGGGGTGACGCAGCGAAGTTTCAATATAAACCTCGCCAACGTCATTCAGAGTGATAACTCAGTATGTTGGGCTCCTTTCCCAGCACCCGGTGTTGACCCCACACTACGTCTCTCTGCCAAGCAGTCCTACAGTCCTATTATGATCTCCAGCAGGAGCACTAGAGGCCAAACTGTGACTCTGCCAGGCCAAGTTGAAAGAGTCTCCAGGGGCAAGTAGAATGGCATGGATTTACATTTAGTCATTTAGCAGACGCTCTTATCCAGAGCGACTTACAGTAAGTACAGGGACATTCCCCCGAGGCAAGTAGGGTGAAGTGCCTTGCCCAAGGACACAACGTCAGTTGGCATGACCGGGAATCGAACTGGCAACCTTCGGATTACTAGCCCGATTCCCTCACCGCTCAGCCACCTGACTCCCATCATTGAGGGCCAAACACAGAAGGGGACACACAGTTGCACACAAACTTGTTGCCCTGAACAGTGCTCACTTCGTGCCTCAGTGAGTTGAATATGAACACACAACCACAGGATTCATGGCAAGGAGGGAACACATGCAGGTCAGTTATGTTTGAGAGGTTTATGGTGATGTACACTACAGACACGAGGAGGGATACAGAGAAAGGGAGCACAACTCATACACACACACAAACAGATGCAAGAATACACATGCATACAAACCACAATCAAACACGCAAGCGCACATATGCACACCCGGTCACACACATACACACACCACCCCTGTTCTAACCACACATTTGATGGGTGGACCAATTTGGTAGGCTGGGCTCAATGGGAGGAGTCACGTGAGGTCCATGGTCCAGACAGCGTCAGAGAAGCGCTCATTCCCAAAACACAACCAGCTGTTGAGCTACTGTGATTAATGCTACGTCAGAAGCACCGCTGTTCACCCTCCTGCCCCCTTCACACACACACCACACACACATATTACCACAAAAGCCTCACAAGCTTAGGTTTCACTCACATACACTTACAGATTATTAGACAAAAATTGACTAAGGACAGTTTGTACTGGGGGATCCCTGTTTCACCACAACATCCCTCTGTCAGCACACACCCCCTGTTATCCTCTGCATCTCCACCATGACACAGCGCAGCCCTGTGCCACATGTCGCTAGAGCTACATTGCACCGGAGGCCACTTTCCATAACTTGTCGATTGGAAGTGTATTAAAGTTTTTTTTTAAACTTTGTTAGCTCGTTTGTGGTTGGCCACAAGCATCAGGAGCACATCACTTCCATTCCTCCAGACGTAGCTTATTGACTCGTGTGTTGCACCCCCAATGGTCTGGTTAGCTGATACTGAGATGACAGTGGCGGGTGTCTCTTAGCATAGCTGCTAACTGGGACCAGAGCTCTTGGTTCGGATGCAGGAATTAGATGGAACCGCATCTATGGAGTACAACTGACTTGCAATAGGGGCTAAGTTAATGTCAGGGATTCCACAATAACTTTGCATAAGCCTACTTATTTCAACTCTAACTCCAATGTTTATCTCTTTATTTATTTAGATTTTTTTAGGGCATTTATGTAAGGGAGAGAGCGAGGGCATGCAGGACATGTCCCATGCTGGATTCGAACCCAAGTTATTGAAGTGAGGCGCCTCAGCCCCGGCATTATTCAATCGCCGGCGTATTCTTCCTCAGCAGCTATTTCCATTAGCATATGAAGTCACTCAAACATGATAACAGCTAAGACACATGATGTCATTATCACCATAATGTGATAGTGTATTCAAAAAATTCAAAACCAATTAGTTCCATTCTGTCCTCTCCCCATACGTCTGTGCGTCCTGCCTCAGCCACGCTTGGCCAGCCCTCCCTGTACAGAACACAGAGCAGCAGTGACACCGTCACGCTAACAGATGTTCTTTACATTTCCCCCCTCAACTCCTAACCTATTTCCTACACACTAAACCACTAAAGCCCCTCTCTCTCTCTCTCTCTCTCTCTCTCTCTCTCTCTCTCTCTCTCTCTCTCTCTCTCTCTCTCTCTCTCTCTCCTTTCACTCCAACAGAACACAAAACCAGCGCAACACAAAGAGAAACAAGATGAATTAATACCGGCGAGGTCCCAGAGGTATTAAGAGGGGATTGTTTTTGTTCTAGTTGAAACTATTTCTCACTTTTTAGCGGAGTGTGCTCTGCTCCCACACGTATTGTCTGGCTGTGATCATGTGTCAGAGTCCTACCATGGGGATGTGAGGCCGGGTGCCCGACAGCCTTGTCTGCAGCAGACGGCTTGTTTGTGTGTACTTAACAGCTCGTCACAGCTGTGTTCTCTCCAAATGTAACAGGAGAAGGCCTCATCCATCAAAAAAAAAAAGTATTCTCTTTCTCGTTTTTTTTCCTCCTCCTCCTCCCCCCTTTTTTTCTCGTTCAAGTGCCTCCATTGGGAAAGTGTCAACAAACAGGCGTGGGGTCAGGGCGGAGGTCCAGCGTGTTAGTTCAGCTTTTCTCTCTTCTCAAGAGGGTGTGCATTTCTCAAGGAGTCGCTTATGAGCGAAGTTGCAGAGGTTCACTTCTGTCAGAGGGATTCAATTGGATTGTCTCTGTGACAACACCAAAATACAACTGACTTGTCTAAAACAAACTTTGACCAAAAATGCACATACACACATGTGCTTTGGATTTGAACTGTGAGTTCAAAGTTCAATCACTCCTGTCATGTGAATCACATCTCTGAAAAAATAAAACAGCAAAGGCAGTTTCACTGACTCGGATTGTGTGACTTTTGATGGAATCAAAGTGTGCTTTTCCCTTCATCTGAGTGGAGTGACGGCTTCAATTTCAGCTTGATGTGATGCTACCAGCCTGTCTGCCTGTCTGCTGCAGGCTAAGTGGAGCGTTGTGGAGAAGGAGGAGCAGTAAATCATGTAGATAAACTAAGAGTTCCTGTCTCAATGCCATGAGGAGACCGAGACCGGTACTGCTCTGCTCTGCTCTGCTGTTTTGCTGCTCTGCTCTATTTTACTCCACTGTACGATACTCTGCTCTGCTCCACTCTACTCGTGTCTGCTCTGTCTGCCTCTCACAGTGAGCCCTGGCTTGCCCCAGGTTAATGGCAGCAAACTGTCACGCCGTTTCGGTACACATCACACCATCATTATTCACTAGACGTACATCGTAACCTTTATGCCACAGATTAACCCCTGAGGCTTTGGAGAAGGGAGGCAAAAAAAACTTTCCAAAGACAGGAAACTCAACTTGAGGCATAGGGGCTGACTCTCTCTGCCTGCCTGGCCAACCGACTCCTTCCCTGGACAAACTCACCACACACCCTGTAAATGTTTCACTTTGATTTCACATACATGACAATAAATTAAGGGGTGTTTATCAAAGTTGCTTTGTTGCGGGCTGACAAAAGCCACTTTATGCATAAATTACAGGGGTAAATAAGCACACTGCTGCAGGATCCATGTGTTTGAAGTTGAGGATTTACACAGCCTGCTCTAGTTATTCTAGAGTTTCGTAATGATTTATCTAGATGGCTTTGATAAAAGCTGGGCAGTGTTATATTGCCTGTGGCCTTCCTTTCACACACACTGGTAGAGGTGCTGACC
Source organism: Osmerus mordax (assembly GCF_038355195.1). Taxonomy (NCBI): domain Eukaryota; kingdom Metazoa; phylum Chordata; class Actinopteri; order Osmeriformes; family Osmeridae; genus Osmerus; species Osmerus mordax. The sequence continues at coordinate 12,987,076 of NC_090062.1, read as the reverse complement.
ATTAACAGAGGTAGAAAGTGATCAATCAAAACATTTGGTTTCAGTGAAGCGAGTTTGAAACCTCTCCCCCTTGTAACCATGTTACACTTTTGGTAAAAAATGTCGATTTTTACACAGGTAGAAGTGATTTAGGGAATAATTAAATGTATGTATAAATGCACACACAACCCCCTCCACACACATATACATCTGAGTGGTGTGTGTGTGTACAGTAGTGTTTGCACAGTGTCACACAGACTAGCACATAGTGCCTCTCACCAGCCTTGTCTTCTGGGAACTGGCTAATTGCAGTAGAACAGAAATAGAGCCGTGGAGCTAAACGTGCTCCCGGATCCAAACCCCCCACTGTTTCTACTTTTCACATTTTTATGCCTGTTGTGACAAAAGTGCAGACGCAGAGTGAATATGTCACATTTCCAACTCTCTGGAGAGTCCTAAGTCAAGTCAGCTGTGAAATGTGAAATATCTGGGACTGCATGTGATACTACATTTTATATTTGTAACGTCTCCAGCATGCACTCATCCAAATATTTCACCCCCATGTGGCGTGCCTGATATTATAAGCTTTTGTGCATTTTACCACTTCAGCCCTTTGTCCTATTTCCAACCTCAGTGGAAGAACCGGAGGGCTAAAATGAGAGATCCATCTGTGCACTGTTGAACCTTGCAATAATACCTTTTTTTTTTTTTTTTTACGTGGGCAGAGTGGATGCTTCCAACACACACACGAGAACCACACCTCTCTTTTCTCATGCTGGTGTGTTTGTGTGTTTTCTGGGCTCCACATGATGCCTACAGATGTAGTCAATGGATAGAAAGACGAAACACACACACACATACCATTCCTTTACATCCCAGACAGTAAATACTCCTTACATAACAGTGTGCTGTAATACTATGTGGGATGAGGAACCAGGCCTGGCCTGGGCTTAGTTAAGTCCAATTTAGCCCAGTCCAGCCTAACCTAGCCTAACCTAACCTAGCCCAGGAGAGGAGAAGGACTGGGTGTGTGTAACTCAGTAAGCCTGGTTAGTTTTGTATGGCAGGCCGCATGGCTGTCTGTCTGGCTGTGAGACTGTCACTCCTGTGTGTGTGTCCACCACAACCAGGCTGATGTTGGCGATTGTGGCAGAGTGGGGGAGCAGCTCCTCTGCTCAGCCACACAATCGCTCCCCTTCAGTGCATGGTAATATGAGGGGAAGGGGGGGGCGGATGAGAGAAAAAAAGATATCCATGCCGCTTTGCGGGTGACAGCACGAGAACTTTTGGGAGTCCGAGAGTTAGCGCCAAAGTTCCCTGTCAGCCCATTAAAGATGTGAAGCTGGCATCTAGGCGTATTGGAACCATATGTGCGAAAGAATTTCTCTTCTGGTAAGACATTCCAAATACTGTCCCAGAGCCAAAGACTTTGGTGTTAGTCTAATTTAAGCAGCATGTTGGAAAGAGCTCTCCGGGCTTTGATCATGTGGAGATCGTTTGGTACAAATTGAACTAACCCAAGCTCTGTTTCTGGTGGATCACAACCGTGGATTTGTTGAATTAAACGCTTCGTTGAATGCAGTCTGCACATGAAAAGAAAGTTTGCCTTTAGGAATCTGATAGCAGGTTTTTCACCTAGCCAGCAGGTCCGCTTCTTTTATTACTTTTAAACTTAATCCACGCTCCGTCCGTGGTGCTTTAACGAGGCGCGGGCCGGGCCTGGGGGAGATCATGTTCTGAGGGGAGACAAGCAAGAATCACCTGGCAATGTAATAGAGAACATATTGCATAGAGACCCCTAAGCATGTACTCACATGGATCACAGTGGTCATGTACATTCTTCATCTTCTGTTTCTCTTTTGACGCTTTTTTTTTTCTTCTCTATCCTGGGCCTTCTCTCTTCCAAACCCATCTCTCTCTCTCTCTCTCTCTCTCTCTCTCTCTCTCTCTCTCTCTCTCTCTATCTTCCAAATAAAGAATAGCTTCCCGAGAAAACTTTATTGACAAAAAAGTTGTGTTGTGAAAATATATTTTTTTTACTGACAATAATGAGAGGTAAAAATATTTACTTCAAGACAACAGTGCAGATGTCACAAAAACAACATCACATCATATAAGCTCCTATACTCACACTGAATGTGGCACAAAAATACTTTTGAACAACCGCAATTTACTGTTAGGCCTTCCAGTGGTTGTATGTTTGGTGGGGATTGCACATTTGCACTATCCTTGTGTCTGTGACATTTTCCCCCATAACACCCTGCTGTGTGCATGTGGGTTAGCCGTCACACGTAGGGGGCAGAGGGAGCGCTTATCTGTGCTATTGATTTTCTCATTGGCTCCACTCCCTGTTTGGTAAATGAAAACATGCTGTGCAGGAAACAGGGTCGGATTTTTTCCCCCTCTCTCTCTTAGATGTCTGCATGTCCTCAAATGTGCTGGAACACTGAACAGGCAGGGACTCATTTGTGTCTGGGGTCCTCTGAAAATGTTTCTGATAAGACTCTTCTGCCTTTCCTCAAATTGTATAAATTAACTTGAGTTCTGTGAGGGTAACTGGTTTGTTCCTCTGCTATGCAAGATGGGCATACAATCAGTATTTCCAATGATTGAATGTGAATATGAAAGTACTCCAATGATTGAACGTGAGTATTCTGTCAATAAATGTGTTTATTTGTATATCAATACATACCATTTCTCTGTTTAATCAGTTTAAGGGCATGTAAATTATTCAATGCTCACTAGTTCTGCACAGCAGAACGTCAGGTATCCAGGCAGACAGTGGGGAAGCAGCCCTGGTTCCCAGGGTCTGGTTGGTATTAGGTGGGGGTCAGACAGTGTCCTGGCTGCCACGTGGTTCAGAGAGAGAGAAAACGGGGAAGAGCCTTCTTCTCGCTGCCTCCTCTCTCTGTCTTAAGCATTGTCTCTCTCCACTCTCTCTTTCTCCTGAAAGAACAATCGTATGAACAGAGACGATGTTTGTGCGCGTGTGTGTGTGTGTGTTTGTGTGAACATGTGCAGGCCTCTCCTCCTGACATCAGGTACGAACTGATTGATCACAGATCAAAGCCAGGAAGCAGGATAATTAAAGTGGACGGTATAAATAGATAGCGTAACGGCATGCTTACAGTGGATCATACTGTATAATACAGAACAAATGTGCCCCGGGACTAATTGAAGCCTGTTTTGGGTTTGTACAGTTCTCTCTTCTCTCTGTCCAGAGAATCCTCCATTTACACGCACTTGTAGTTGAGGAGATCAGAAAAAATTATAATATATACAGCGAGGTAGCCCCCACAGTACAGTAGATGTTGGTGCGGTCTTCTCAACTCTATCACTGATTGATGTTTTTCATAATTGCAAAACTTAGTTGAGATAATATATGTACAAAATGTTGAAACCAATGTGCTGCACACACCACAAGTCTAAAAGAACTGGTTCTGAATCCTTTTGATTTGTGAACTTGACATATATCGGAACATTATAGTAATTTTAAAATACAGTAACTCACTTTATATCTGGTGCCAAATGAATTAAGAGTGTTCCAAAAATATAGTCACTTGAACATTGAACACAACACTACAGCACAAACGCTCAGAAAACTGTTTGAAAATGTCATGGCAAAACTTTAATTGTATCCCAATCATGGTTTCAAAGATTCCCACTGGAGGCTGTGCTAATTGACGGTTCGAAGGGCCCGCAATGATGTTTACTAGACACAAAACCTGGCCAAGTACACGTTGGGATGCTGTAGAGCTTCAAAACAGGCAGCACTGTCCCTGGGAGGACGACAGCCGAGCGGCTACATGGAGACTGGATGTGGAGAGACAAGGAGACAAATCTTTCATTTGTGGCTGGCACAAAGGTCTGTCGGTCGTGGTGGCGTCATAAACACTGCTAGGACTGCACAAACAATGCTGAGCCTCAAACAATAGAGCAGGGCAGCCACCATTCACTTGAAATTGTCAAGTTGACCACAGCCAGGCTACCGCTAGTCTCCCAGCCAGGCGTCAGACTGGAGGCCAAGCCGCAGGCACCATGCGTGGACACACCACCAAAACTCTACACCCCGCCCAGCTTAGTAACACTAGAAACTTTAGGTCTCATGTCCATAATATGCATCTTTTAGAGGATTTTCTCGACATCAACAGAATTGAGACGAGAACTACTGGGGGATTGTTGTTACTTGTTGCCCCCTCCCTGCCTGCTCCTCTCTGGTTGAAGGTTTGCCCTCCAGCACGAACGTGTAATTGAGATTTCTGTTGCTTTCAAAACAAGGACCCTCTTTAACCCCCTTACTGACCCCAACCCCTCCCATGCAGACACACATGCACACACACACACATACAAACACACTGCCCTGCTCAAACTCTCATCTTCTCCATTACTTTTGCCAGTGTCAATCATCCGTTGAGGTTATTAAGTAGGAATCCCAAAGCCTTATTGGTGGAGGGTGTTCTAGTGGGGAAGTTCCGTGCTGTGACACATCCAGCCAGGATGTTGATAACCCAGGGCCCATTAGTTAGCTCTGCCATGTTTGGCTAGCGTGCGTAGGTGCACCCCCTCACTCACAGCACCACACATGATAGGGTTACGTGGTGAGTGAAAAACAATACGGCACTGTTTCAGTGGTCATTCCATGTCGACTTTCATTTCAGCCTAAAATAACACGGCAGGGGAGGAAGGGCTGGTTTCCCCTCCAGCTACAGGGGTGAGGAGGCAGGGGGAATATGAAGGATGACTGGGGTTAGACATGGGACTTGGAGGTATGGCTGGGCTGGAGGTTTAGATCGATGCAGGGACCTAAACCTGAGAGTGGGGCTGTAATGTGGACTGGGTCTTTAGGATTGGGGTTGGGGTTGGGACTTCATGGACTGGGGCTAGGACCTAGGCGGCAAGTTGGGCTGGAGCTTTTAGAACTGGAGATGGGATGGTATGGACTGAGGCTGTTAGAGCTGGGGTTATTAGGGCTCAGGGTTTGTGGGCTGGGGCTGTTAGGACTATACGGCTGGGGTTGGTAGGGTTGGAGGATGGCTGCAGCTGGACGTTGTGACTGGAGCAGGGGGCTGGCTTTAATGGCTTTGTGATGATGTATATCCAAATTCCTGCATGAGACCCCTGACTGAGACTGGGCTCAGGACTCTTATCTGTGCGGACATCTTGGCCCAGCTCGAGGCTCTGGGCTCCAGTTTCACCAGCCCAATGGGAGAATACACCAAGACTGGAGCGACTAGGGATTAGTGAGGATGACCCTGGGAGCAGCGCAAAACATTTGAGAACTCTGAGGACAGAAAAGTTGTTTGACCTTGAGGCATGGACAAGGTGAAAACTAAGAGAGATTATTAGATTAGTGGAGGTGAAACAGACGTAACTATGTCCATGGGGATAAGGCACTGTGTAGTGTGGAATTATCACAAGCATCTTGTCAACAAAATCAAAGATATATAAATAATTAAATAAATACAAAAAGCATTCCACACAATTCCATCAACGTGTGTCTCAATTTATTACAAAAATACACTGAAAATACAGTATTAAATGGCATAATTGAAGATTTCTGTCTGATGCAAGCCAAAAACAAAGTCGTTTGAGACAAGTTGACAATAACAACCAGAGTAACATAGTATCCCCTTGTTGCTTAAGCTCTTAAGTGAGTCACGCAGGACCTGTGAGTAAGAGATACCCTAGAGGTATCTCCACAGTTCTCTCTCCCCACTGTAGGACTCAATGGACCACTCAAGGTCACTACCTAGCTTCTCTCATGACTGACCAACATGTCTTTGGGCCTAAGGCCAGCAGACAGATTACAACGCACACTCAACAAAGAATGGCGCCTGTGCCCCCGTGCCTCTCTGCCCTGCAACCAGAGAGCTCCTAAAGGACTCGTCATCCTCAGCTCTCCCTGAGCACCGGAGCAGGGAAAGCCGTCACTTCAATCATCCGAGGGAGGGGTCAGGGGTCAAATAGGTCAAATACCTTGGCCCAGGTCCCCACCCCCCTGTCATGGTGACGAGCTGTGGTCAGTGTCATGGGCTGGACGCTGATACCAACACCACCACCACCCACCATCACCCATCACCAACAAGCTCTTATAGCACCCTGGCTGGAGGTTGGAAAGGGCAGCAGAGCCTGAGAGCCTCTATACAACGCATCAGTAGCATTGCTATTGAACGGGTAATACAATAGGCTCTCTCAATGATGTATTCATTAGGTTATTCAGACTTTTTATTTATTTTTTTACTTCATTTAAATCATCACGTTTACTAAATGTCTAACCTAAAGTTTACACCTCTATTTCTCCTAAGAGAAAGAGCTAAGCATCTTTGGAAAAAAAAATACAAAATACAAAAGTTTTTTCTACTCTTGAAAAAGTCTAAATACAAACTCTTTGTTTGGTTGTGTTAACAAGATAATCTAAGAGTCGGGAGCACTTTTAACGAGGGTGTTTTTATGACCTCTGTTACAATAAAATGAACAGGTAAAACACTGAGTGATTAAATTTAATGAAGAACAGATAAGACCGACACCATCTTCAGAATCCCTAATGAAAGGTTACACTGCACTTTGAAGAGGTTTACTGCCTTAACAGCTTTGCGTAAATCCAAACTAAATACTTATTATATGAAGAGGTATTAAGGGGGCAGAGATTGTAACATGCCCATGTCTGTTTGTGATTAAGAAGGAGGCGGAAAGGAGCATTGGGAATTTCATTGGGAATTTCATGGGGAACTCCTGGATGTCCTGGCTTCCTGCTACAACAGCAGTAGCCCGACTAAGTGTATTGTGTGAAAAAGCATGTACCTCACATGACAGCATAATGACTTTACACAGTTTGAAATAAAACAGGCCTTACGGAACTCCTTGCTAAGTCCTTCAACACCTTGGACATCCACTCCTTGCGCCTCTAAGCTCTAGGATAAAGCTAAAGAGCAGGACTTGGTACATATGCTAACTGCTAGCCTGTGACTTGTCTATACATTTAGTCATTTAGCAGTCTATGCGGCTCTGTTTTCCTTACTCTAACCACATGTCTGGAATATCGGTAACCGCCAATCACTCAGAAACACCGTGAAGTCCAGTTCAACTGGATAAGTCCAAAGCATTTTTTTGACAGGAAGGACATATTTTTCCAAGGACAGGAAGAATCAATCAAAGAGCATTCCAACGGTGCCTCTGATCAGTGTTGGTTCTGAGAGACGCTCTTTTGGCTGAGGGCTGTTGACCCCGCTGAGAGGAGCCAGATCTGGGAACTTGTAATCAGGGTCAGGAACTTTACTAAGGGCACAGGAAGGCCTTCAAAGTAGACAATCCCACCGGCGATAAAACACTCCCCTGATAAAAACACATTCACACTGAAGACACCGCTCTTAACATTTCCTCTAAACGTCAACTGTGAAAGGGATTAACCAAGCGCAGTAAATCCAACAGGTTAGTGGCTTTAGGGAGGAATTTCTACATTCTACGGATCAAGAAGAGGAAAAAAAGGGTTTGCCATCTCATGTTTTTTTTTTTTTTTTTCTACAGCGGTCGGTACAGTCCTTGCCTTCTTTCAAAAGCAGAGGTCACTCGCAAGAGGCCTTGGGTCACACACTATACCCTGTAAAAATACTGCTGAGCAAGTGGTTTCAATTTGCTCAAGTGATTAAGTTCGCGCCAGCCCCTGTGCCCCTGCGCAGGTCATTGGTGCCTGGCTGTGTTACTGGGAAGGGGAGGAACAAGTGATGCTAACCGTTAGCATTAGTACTGACATCACATTAGGCTAGCATAACAAGACTTTCAACCATGGGGTGCCCTGCAAAGGTCTGCTAAAGGTTACAACAGAACAATTATGTGTTTTATGTTTTTACCTATCGAACCTGGGACTGTGTCTGAGTCAGTCACAGCAGACGTCACATAATCAAAGTTGTATGGGTTATTGCTCTAAGGGCACACTAATCTGACGTTAGCCATAAGGCCTTTAGAGTGTTCCGGACACAGCCAGACCTGCCAAACCTGACATTAGCATCCAGTCTGTGCAAAGTCTGGAAGTCAACAGTGGGCATAATTAGTGCTAAAGACACGCACACCTCTTATGGGAGCCAGAGAGTTGACTTAATAAATAATCTATGTTTGTTCAGAGGAGCTACTGTTGGAATTTCTCAAGGGTACGTAACCTAGGTCGAACACTGTCCGACCGTAACTCTGGACAATTGGACTTTGTGAAAGATTAACAGTGCTACTGTTATTGTGCTAAGTGGATTTTTTCCTTCCTGAGTGTGTGTGTGACTGTGTTGGGGGTTGGGTACTTGACACCAGATGTGAGTTGCACCAGGGCATCAATAAAACAAGGCCTTACTAATCTTAACCGTTCACTCTGAAACTTCAAACCTTATGGTGAACAACACTGTCTCAGGTAGTTCAATTATTGATAAAACCGCAATTTAAATCTTCCCACTGCAGGATCTGCTGTGTTTTGCTCTCCGGCGCTGTATCGTTGTTGACTTATTTATTTGTGTATTTGTTTTCTCTCAGTGTTCCAGTGTGTTTTCCCTCTCTACACCTAGTACGGTTCGCTTCTCTCATTTCTTCCCTGTGATTTGGATGGGGGAGCTTCAGAAAAATAAACCTGTCAGGTTCAAATCCAAAATAGGGCGCAATATTGAACTACTGAACACGAGCCGGGACTTGAGTGATGGAAATGGCACTCTTACCCCCCAACCCTCCCAGCCTCCCAAACCCGGCTTTGCCTTTGTCAGCTCGAGGCTTTCTCTCTGTAGTCACAGTGAAGCGTGGGTGATGTCAGCGCGCGGGAAGGAGATGTTCAGTACCGCAATTTTTGTACAAATGCATCCCATAATGATCATGTTTTGTTACCTTCATGTGCTCCAACACAGGCTTGACTACTCTGGGAAGTGAATGGGGGTAAAGACCCACAGCGACGACTCCTTTGCAGTCCTGTATTTACTCCTGTTGCTTTGTTTCCTATCACATAGCAGCTCTTCTTCATCTCCCCACGGGGCTGCTCTGCCGCTGGGGTTTGCAGCTCGCACACACACAGTCACACACACACACACAGAGAAAGACACACAGACCCTTTAAACACTCACAGGCAAATACCAGTAGTGCCAATAGACTTTCCCATAACATACACATACTGACAAATGCAGATGCGTGCCACACATACACTCTTTCACACACATACCTACACACACACACACACACAGGGGGCCAGTAAATGTCTTGCTTTTAGGGTGAGCAGGCTTTAGGTATAACACCCAAACATGTTTGGCTGTTCCGCTAGCATAGGCACTTAAAGCAAGCTCACGTCACCCGAAGGCCCATCTCTACAATAACAGAACAGGTTGACAAAATGAAAGCCCATTCCTCCCTCATTTACGCGTCACTTCTGCCCTGACCCCTCCAGTAAAAGATCAAAGGGCTTTTTGAGGCCTGCTCTTATTTCAGCTCACTTGAGGAGGACAGCTGAGGGGGTTTGGCAGGCTGACGTGAGCTTTGGGAGGCTTTTTCCAGACCCCCTGTCTACCCACAGCGAAATCCTGACTCATACAGCCCATACACAGGAGTTGCCTTGGGTTAGAGTAATGGTTATAGGATCACAGATGGCTATCTAACACGGATATCATGTGTGCAACCTCGATCTGCGTGGCACATTTCTGATGCTGTGAATCCCGGGGTAAATCATGACAGTCTCAATGCCGACTTTTGTGCTGATGAAGATTTTTTAATACGGTTATTTACTAACCGTATGTAATAATGTTAAAATGTTGTACAGTATTACATAACAATGTGTATGTAACAATATTCTAAAATAAAGTGACATGCAATAAGAGGGTATTTATAAAAATATTGAAAGAAAGACATAAACATGATTCAGTCAGTCGCAATTCGGATCCACATGGATCATCATTAAATCACCTTATCTTTGTCTCTCCATCCTGCCCCGCCCCATGACGATAACCATAGCAACAGGAGGAGCCCCCAAGAGTAGGGAGGATCAATAGCAATATGCCAATCTTGATCTAATCCCCCCCTTCCTTCCCCCTCCCAGTGTGGAGCTGTCACTTTAGATCTAATGATCTAACCTATGAAGCATTGATGAGCAGTCAACACAACGCGTCACTCTTCATTCAGTCACACGAGCAACAAGCACGCCACCGTCCGGCCTTCTCTGTGACAACAATAACATTGAGATTACCCCAGTCTCGTACACCTTATTAGCCATCTTTGCATTTCTATGGCAAGGTACATCATCTTGAGGCACTAGGGCACTCAGGTAAACACTGGGTAAGCAGCATCGGCGGTGGCCATTTTGTTTGTCCGTTAGCGACTGAGCTGCCTCAGAGGTCAGTATTGACTAATGTCACTGACCTCAGAGACCACTGCTCTCTGGCCAATCTGCGTCAAGCCTTGGGGGCGATTATGACATTTACTCACAGAGATTATAATTTCAAATGAGTGTTTAAAACATTCCCTGGTGGGGGTGGGAGAGAACGGTGTAGAGAAGTGGAGGGCGGTCAATAAGAATAGACTTGAAATAATCAATAGGAAATGGACACACACCAGAGGCCCTGCAGGCCGGCCAGATCAATAAGCTGTGTTAAGTGGTGGTGAAGCCCCTCCATTGATGAGCTAATGGCTGTCCAGACTGTGATCGCTCTCTTTATTTCTGTCTCTCTCTTTCTCTGTCTTTGTCTTTCACACACACACTTTCTGTCCCTCTCTCTCTCTCTCTCTCTCTCTCTCTCTCTCTCTCTCTCTCTCTCTCTCTCTCTCTCTCTCTCTCTCTCTCTCTCTCTCTCTCTTTCGCTCTCTCTCTTTCGCTCTCTCTCTTTCTCTTTCGCTCCAGCGGGTCAAGCACCAGGGCCAGGTGGTTAACCGCATGTCGCCCCCAGACACTGCACACCGGGCCTCAGCGTGCTATTGGCTGAAGTCAGTCAGCTGGTCTGCACTCTGCCCTGCCCTCCACCTAAAAAGGGCCCCCTACTCCCCCCAGAGCACCGAGGGGCATTGTGGGAGGTCAAATGTCCCTCTACTGCAAAACTGCTAATCTTTGACCTGGGTCAGAGAACACATACCTTCAGTTTACTTAAAGGAATTGACATATTTGTCTCTTGTCATTACAAATGTCAGTGAAACATTTACTAAGTGTACCAAAGAGGACACATTATGATACAAGTTTGACAACTGCTCCACAAATGTATGGGTGGGGTAAGTTTGGAGTAAACTTGAAAGAGAGCATCAGAGCTGTTTTGCTATTCACTTTGCAAACACTGAAGAAAACAACAGAACCTGGAACACTAAGAAAACAAGCTGTGACAAGCTTAAACCCCAAATACTGCTTAAAAATCTGCTCAGGCAACACATTCACTCCAAAAGCACCTGTTGTGGCATCCTATCCAGGGCAGCCTACACAGAATACATCACAGCTTTTTCTTTGTAGCTTGCTTACATGTGTATACTCAGTGAAGAAGACTACTGAGGGGTCTAGGAAGAGGAACCCGTCTCTCTCTCTCTCTCTCTCTCTCTCTCTCTCTCTCTCTCTCTCTCTCTCTCTCTCTCTCTCTCTCTCTCTCTCCCTCCCTCCCTCCCTCCCTCCCTCCCTCCCTCCCTCCCTCCCTCCCTCCCTCCCTCCCTCCCCCCCCCCCTTCTCTCTCTCTCTCTCTCTCTCTCTCTGTCTCTTCCTCCCTCTCTCCCTGTCTATTCCGGCATGTTCATCACCTGCTCCCCAGTTCAGTTTCTTATTACTTCTGCCACATGACGCTACACTTGGATCGCACGCCCCATGAATAATATAGGACCGCGCCACCTCGCTCCAGATGAAAGAGCACGCGAGGCACTGTGGGTCGTCCGTGGCAGGCAGAGACGGAGGCTACAGCAGGTGGAAAAGACACAAGTCGAAGACTGGAGAGGACAGGAGTACCGCCTGCCCCCACAACATCCAAAGGCCCAATAATGTCTGTTGTGTGTGTGTGTGTGTTTGTGTGTGTGGTTGTGTGTTTCATTCCCTGCTCCAGCTGCAGTGGAGCCCAGGAGGTGACAGCCCCCGTCACTGTCATCGCCAGGTATCAGCTAGATGGACCTGAAAGGGGAGTAGAAAAAGGAGACTTGGTGGGGTGGGGGAGCATAGCGATGAAACAGCAGCACACACATTGCCACATACACACACACATACACACACACGCACGCTGAGGGCTCTCAGGAGAGCTGATCAGCGCGAGGGGGTTTGCCCGTCTGCGCTCCGTGGGGATGTGGTGTTTCCCCCTCTGGAGGTCGGGAAGCAGAAACAAACAGTACTTTTGATCATCAGGCTCCGCTCCTCACCTAGCAGGCTTTGGGAGGGGGGGAGAGACATGCATCCTAAACCCAGCACCCTCACTGGCTGGGTCCTGACGAAACAAGTGCAGGTGATATAACACATGCGTTGACACACACACGGATGCATGCAGACATGTATACGCTAGCATGGACACACATGTGCACATGGAAACACACACACACTGAAAAACACAGCCACACACAAAAGCCTATGCTCACACCCACACCTGTACTGACTAACGCTGACACACACACACACACACACACACACACACACACACTGTTGAACACACACATACACACACCCAAGGATGGTGTATCATGCAACAGAGCAAGGGATTAGCTGTAAAAAACATGTAATCCCGGATACCACTTTCAGAAATGCCTAATAAAAGAAAACTGTTCTCACACGCCTCAAGTTGTTCCCCCAATACAAAACCTGAGGCTTTGCGTCACACCAACAGCTGTTGAGCAATCTGAGGTTACAGTACTTTTTTACAGTCACTCATTGCACATGTTTCGCATACAACAGCAATGCGTGCAGTCTTAGGTTACCATTGTGAATTTCAAGTATTGTGTCACTGTAAAAAACCTATTCAGTGCTAAATCCTACCAGGAGCCAGATTGTAGCCAACAAAAGACCTGTCGCGGCTAGCAGGCCAGCGGCGTCATTGTGCTCAAGTCACTGGCTGGGGGAGAAGACAATGGCAAGCACCGGTTTGAGAGCTTGACCCAGGCTACCTTCACTTCACCTCCAGTAGACAAGGTTAAGATGGATGGCCTTAATTAAAAGAAAGGCCCTCTCTTCTTCTCAATGGGATCGGGTTTATTTTACAGGAACTTTAACGGGCCCTTTTGTGAGGGCCCATAATTATAGGGTGAAATGATTAGAGGTGCCTGCAGGCAGGAAGGTGACAGACAGACTCAGAGTAACCCAAGTCACCTTTCAATACTACATCTCTTCCTATTGTCCCCCGGCCCTGTGCGCTAATTTCAACCCCGCCACCTCGACACAGATTCGCTCTTTTCTCTCTCTCTGCTCATCATGTTGGAGAACAATATGAATGTTGCAAGATTCATCCGACCCAGGGTTCGTAGACAAAAGGTAACGAGGATCGTTTTTCCTGGACGGAAGGGCGGAGGGGATTGGCGTCGGCACCGGGTTCTATAACAATGGCCGACGAGTGGCGGAGAGGAGCGAAAGGGGTTGAGCTGCACGACGCGAGAGACGTGGAACAGGTGACACGCCCAACCCGGACCGTTTAACACGGCCGGCCTTGTCAGCTACTACAGCCGGCCCCCGCTTGATGTGGCGAGCGCACTCAAGAACTGGCTAATCTGTTGTTTATTAAGTGCGGCCGTAACTTGAGCAGAGCGATTAAATGGAGATTTGAGCGTGATGCAGCCGCTCCATAGGGTGCGGGGTCACATGTGGCGTGTCGTGTCTCCCAGGAACATATGGAGCGCCTGACTGTGTGAAGCAGCCTGATACCGCTCGTCTGCCAGTCAAAGGCCTGCTTGTGACAGGGAACTGCTTAACAAGGATTCAACGTTTCCCGATATTTCTGATATTTTCTGAAGGGGAAACTTTCTTCTCACATCTTCTACAGAACAAAGGGGGAAATGTTGGGCTAAGTGCTTGGAGTTGTGCCATCACCGGCTCTTGACATTCAAGGTGGGGAGGTGGGGTTGGGTGGGATTGGGGGGTTTGGGGGGGGGGGGGCGAGGGAAACTAGATAATATGCTCTTAAAACGTCTGCGGATTGCAGTTTTTTCTCCGTCTCCTGCACGTGCTCTTCTCTGCCTCCTCTGATCCATCAGAGAGCTCGCTTCCACCGCATTCGACTGAAAATGTGTTTTTCGGTGTGTGCGTGTGTGTAAGCTCGTACGTGTGCATTTGAACACTTGCTGTGTACATTCCCAGATACACCGTCTCGATTGAGCTAAAGAGCCATTGCCATCGTTTGTCGCTGTCACTACCAAAGCTATTCGGAGCAGCAATTAAAATCAGTTTAGCTCTCTGCATGCGCACATACACTCACCCCCAGCCCTCAGCCTGGGACGCTGGTGGAGTCAGACACTATTATTACGCCCCAGTCTCTGTGCTAAAGAGCTAAATACACATCACCCACTTATTTTCAGCTCAGACTTCTAATAAGACCGGGGCAAACCAAACAGGGTGTTCAACAGTGAATCCACGATGATCGGTTGCACATTTGAATTTCGACATAAACAAACCCAGAAAACGTAACCTTTAAAACATGGAAGATTTAGGTTTTGACAGGTGTGTGTAACGTGAGCTCTATCAGCCTCCTGTTGATGGTGCAAAGTGCGGTGGTGTGTTCAGAATGGGCTGTATGAGGATGGCAGCCTCCCATTCCGGCCTCACTGCCTCAAAGTCCAGTCCGACAGCCCAGCTTCCCTATTCCATATCACAACAACACAGCCCAGCCTCACAGCCTATTATCAAAGCCAAGCCAAAGCCATTTAGACACTCATTTAAATCACTTACCAGCCAATAGCTGTTCACTTTATTGCAGTTATCGGACAGGCCCTCTTTTGTCAGCTAACGTTTTTTTGATAGCCCTGCCGATCGCGCCTAATAACACGTCAGATAAGATAAGCAACACGGGCCTCTCTGTAGTGATATCTAACAAACAGGGCCTTTTTTTCCTCCTGAGGCCTCCTAGTCGTGTCAATACTGTCCCTTTGTTAGGGAGCGTGTCAAAGTCAACACACCTGAACACACCAGGGAACTCCACTCGGGCCCCAATGCCCCCATCACCCCACCCCCCACCTCACTCGCTGTGTACTGTACCAGGCGGCAGGAACACAGAACAACGGGCCAGGCTTTGTGTGCGCCCGCTAATGACGGCACACTCAACAAGCTCACTTGACAGCTGGGTGGGACTTTAAAGAATTCATAATTAAACGCTGCCTTAGATTAGCGCAGGGGCGGATGCCTTTGAAGAACTGCTCAGGTAGCGAGGCCCTAATTAGCCCTGGCCTATTTTACTGCAGCACACATGTTGAGGAGCGTGCTTGCGTATGTGCGCGTGTACTTTGTGTACATGTGAGTGCACATGTGTTTGTTTTCATGTATGTACACGTTAGCTCAGGCATTAACTGTGTGTGTGTGTGTGTGTGTATATGTGTGAGTCTTTAGATCTCTGTGCATGTGTGTACGTTCTTGCACGTCAGAGGTTGTGTGTGTCTCATGGGGTTGAAGGATGTGTCATCGAGGCCTGAGGGTTAGGGCAGGGGGTCTGGGGTTTCCAGGTCAGATCGGCAGGGGCATGAGGAGTGGCCAGAGTCTATGAGTCTCCATGAAACAACAGGTGAGGAGTGAGAGAGAGCCCAGGTGATCCCCCGCTCTCACTATGACCCCCAACCCCCAGCATGGCCAAACTATGTGTCATCATCATGCCTTTGTGTGTGTGTGTGTGCGTGTGGGTAAATTGTGTCACTCACTGCCCTACAAACACACACTTTGTTACACACGCACACACACATACTCACACAAACAACCACTGTGTGTGCCCCTACTCAGCAAGCTCCTATCAGCACCCCAGAAAACAATAGGGGAATGTTCCGGCCTGTTACCATACCACAGCTCCTATCTGATGGAGGAGAGCGGGGGATAATCCAGGCCGCTCTTATCAGTGGCAGGCATCCCATTTCCATATTCAAGCCCTGCTGGGCGATAAGAGGCAGCCCTGATGAATGTGTTTTGATGGACTGATACCTGTGGCCTGCTGATGAGAGCCTTATGGAGGGCTGGAGGAGTGGAGGAGAAGCGGAGGGAGGAGAAGAGGGAAGAGAAGGGAGGAGAAGGGAGGAGAGCGAGCGATGGAGGGGCCTGGACAGTAGCTTTCAGCAGGTCTGATAAAAGCTCTGGTGGAGTGGGCTGTGATTAATGTGGATAAGTGGCCAGGGTCAGAGGCAGGGCCCTTGTTCCTGACCGCTCTTAAGAGAGGTCATCTCCACCACCATCCGTCACCCACGCCCACCGCTGGCGACGCCTCCACGGGGAGAGGGAGAGGAGGGGGGTGCGGGAGAGAGAGACCTCCACCAACGTGTCAATGAGGCAGTCAGACATGCATGCTGGGAGAACGGCAAACACCCACATGAAAGCAAGCATGCTGCTAGTATCACAATGACGCATGAACAAAGTTGAGGTTGGATACAGTTGACACGGTTGCTTACTCGAACTTACATGACCGCAAACAGACACACGGACATGATCACTGGACGGGGGTGTCACTGCGGGATCACTGACCACTTGAAGAGAACATTTGACCTCTACTTTTCACCGGGGCCTGTCCCTGCAGCCAGACAGTCAGACAGCAATGCATTATTAATTGGTCTCTCTTTCACTCGGTCGCCTCTATCAGTATGTCGACAATCCCCGTCCAGTCATCCTTCATTTATCTGGTCAGAAAAGGGTCATTATACTTGACAGGACACTGTGTGTGTACACAATAACAGAGCCAGGAGAATAGATACACTCAACAAGACAGATGTATTCACAGTAGCTCTGGTCTAACTTTGGGCTCTTGGTGGATCACCCATCCATACTTGTAATATCTCGATTTCCAATTAAAATGTACAAAGTATCAGAGACTGAGGTCAAAACATCCGTTATTTGACGGAGGGTTCTTAGTTCTGTAGTCGATTTCTTTGTTTGACGATATTGTTGATATTAGTGTTGTTTTTATCCACGGGGACACACTGGGGCCCTCTCCCCAGAGACAACAGACACCACAGGGAACCCTTTAAAAGCACATATTAAAACACATTCTCTTCACATCCCGGGGCCCCCACCGCACTGTAAACAGCTGGCTTCACTGATATTTTATTAATGTTGCTCTTTAATTAGTTTAATTGCATAGAGAGACATATTTGTGCATAATTCCTCTTTATTTAATCAAAAAAAAATAAAAAAATCCCAATTGTCATTTATGCATATATATAAATGGCTGCCCTCTAGCTCCTAAACATAAATTGTCTGGGTTTCTCTTCAGTGAGGGCTGCACAGAGAAGTGCTGGAGGAGTGCGAGTGTGGGGGTGCGTCAAGCTCCTTCCACCTGCTTTGTTGTCACTCGGGTTTTGCTTTCAACCAAAGGCAGGGTGGTGCTGTCAGCCAAGCCGAGAGCTTACTCATGCTACACACTGTTCATTCACATAAAACGACTTGAATTTCTTGCTATGTTTTTTTTTGATACCTTGTGTCCAAAAAGGGGGATATTTGTATATATTTTATGAGGCAAAAATGAAACGTCTCGGCAAGGCATCTCAGGACAACCTCTATTACTGTCTCAGAACATAGCAGGGCAGCCGTGTACACAGGGGTGCCACGTTACACCCTGACCCACATGCCCAGATGGCACCAGATCCACCTGGGAGAGCTCTTTATCCACCGTGAAACATTATAACTGCGTATCACTGCTTAAACTCTGGCCTTTCAATGGAGGTCACAATGGTTCGTCAACAGCAACACTATCTGACCTCCTCCATCTTATCACCCTGTTGCTCAGTCAACATTGCCAATCCAAAGCTGACAATCGCCGACATCGGCTCTCCTCTTCCCAAACGTTCACATCTCCAGCATGGCTGCCAGGTGGCGAGCCCAAAAGGGAAACGCTGGTTGTC
Source organism: Osmerus mordax (assembly GCF_038355195.1). Taxonomy (NCBI): domain Eukaryota; kingdom Metazoa; phylum Chordata; class Actinopteri; order Osmeriformes; family Osmeridae; genus Osmerus; species Osmerus mordax. The sequence continues at coordinate 12,969,130 of NC_090062.1, read as the reverse complement.
AGAAACCGGTGTTCAAGCACGATGACAACAGAGGTAAATTAGGTTTCAGAGACCTCATCTACGACTAAATCAATATGGCGGCTCCTCCACACGAGGACAGAGGAGGTTTTTGCTTTATCTGCTTAGTGATTGTGGAGAGAGAGAGAGAGAGAGAGAGAGAGAGAGAGAGAGAGAGAGAGAGAGAGAGAGAGAGAGAGAGAGAGAGAGAGAGAGAGAGAGAGAGAGAGAGAGAGAATGATAGATCCTATTTTGGGCAGCTGGAATATGTCTGTCTCCACCTCTCATTAGCGTCAGCTTGCTCTCGGACCATCCAGCACCCTTCGCTAAAGAACATTGACATTCATCTCCAGCCCACAAGGTCTGCAGTATCACTCGTTGCCCTAGACTGCTTCAAAAGTCAATTACAGAGCTAAATGACTCAGGGAAGGATCTCTCAAGAATGATGTTTCACACACTTTATCGATGGCAATAGCATTACAGACAATTAGCAGGGCCAAATGTGCTCTTTTTGTAATGCAACACACAGAAGGGTAACTGGATCGCCATGGCGGCCCTCCCGGTCCCTGGACGAGCCACGCTGGCGGCTAGACTGGAAACATCCCAGAATGCTTCAGCTCAGAGTGGGGCTAGTGTTTCACCCGAAGCAGAGGAGCAGGGAATGATAATGTTGTTTCACTAAATAGCTGACTGAAAGGTCATCTACACAGGCCTAGCCGGACAATATGGCCAGCAGCTGTAAATAGATTTACTATTTATTGAGTGAGGATGAAGCCAGGGAACACACTGGCATCTGACACTTCACTGGAATCTGGGTGTTTTTTCACCACACACACGCACACACAGGATCCTCCCTGTGTTGACTGAGCCTGTAATCACCCTGAGCCCCGTCAGAACATTGCCCCATGTCCAGCCTCATAATACACTGGTATGTATGAACAAATGAGGTGCTGGAGCCCTGGGACACTATCTCAATATGGCCTAGCTGCCTCGCTGACAGATAGCACACAGGGAAACACACACACACACACAGAAACCAAGAAAAGGCCTTCATCTAGATGAAACGCTGACCTTGAAAAAAATTAAAAATAAGACAAACTATTTTTTGTCAACTAAATTGACAAAAAATCAAGTGGAATGAATTAAATGCTTTCCAGTTCCTGCTGTCTTACTAAAGAGCAGCCAAAGTACGCTCTCTGATTGCTGGAATAAATACAGTCAACTGCAGCAGCGTTGGAGCCATCAATAATTAACAGTAATTAAGACTATGTACACATGCAAAATGAATTATTCAGGCTAGCATTGATGCATTGACCTGCCCTGGGTGTTCTTGGATGTGATCTATCTGGACGGTAGAATAGATCCAGAGAGGAAGCGAGCAGAGAGAAAAGGGGGCGGGGGGGCCAGGGCTGGAGACAGGGAGGCTATGACACAGCCCCCGCCTGGCACATGGGTGCTGCAGGGTTGGGGCCCCCGCCTCCTCTGAGGCACAGGAAGTACCTCTGCTCTGCTCTCCTCTGCTCCCCTTCTCTACAGACACCCGGTCTGAACAGCATTGTTAATGATAGATACCCACTCAATTAGCCCCCACATCACTCTCTCTCTCTCTCTCTCTCTCTCTTCCCCCCTTCCCTCGAACACCACATTCTCTCCCCTTCTGTCTCCATTCCCTCTGTTCTCCCACACCAAACCTATCCAAAAACCCCCACTTACACTGCTCCCCCTCGTCACCCCCCTCCCCTGGCTTTGAAACAACCAGAGAGAGGCGGGCCGCTGGGACCGTAGGCGCTCTTCAAATGGTTCGACATTAATAACAATATCTTTAATGCTCGCACATTAGCGACTGCAATGATTAATGTATGAATAATCACCAATGTGAAAAGCATTATCAATAATTGTATGAATAATGCACATGCATAATGGATGAGAGTTGCCCAGAGGCAGAATCTGGCATCTCCGCTCTTGTCCAGAAAACCCAGGCGCTACATGGTAGCGGAGGCAAGTCTGATCAAATGATGGCACGCACCGTGGCTGGCCTTACATCAGCCAGCCTTTCTTCCTGAGGCGCAGAGAAAGAGTCCCAACACACTTTTGATGTTCTGCTCCCGACGTGTCGGGGCCTTGTTTTGGAGTCGGTTTGGGTTACGCCGCTGAGGTTTTGCTCTGCCTGGGAGCCCCGGCTGGGGAGGAGAGGGTGGGGATCTGGGCATTAGCATTCTACCCGCTCCCCCTGCTTCATCAGAGCTAATAAGGGAGGCCTGCGCCGCGGCGCTTCATCTAGATTAGGGCCCCTTATCACACGCCACCTGCACGGAGCAGCATGCCATTCATATGCAGATCTGGCCCCGATCATGGCTGGAGCATTTCCTGCCTCTGTCACTTCTCATCTTCGATAAGCTATTGGAGTCAGTGTTGCTAGTGTTGGGTTTGGGTCTCAATGTGTTTTGTATTGTTTGTATTTTCTGATCCAAACAGCTAGTGTTGCTGGATGAGGTTATACATATATTCATCTACATATTTCAAACCAGCTGTTCTAGTTATACGAAAATACCTGAAACTAGCGCAGCTAAAATTAGGAGAGATGAACCTCTGCACTATCTTCGTATGGGATCCCTCTAGAGACCTGGAGTGAGCAATAGAACTATTGTGAGGACGTCCTGTCAGAGGGAGGTGTTGATGAAGTCACAATGGCCGCTCAATGATTGATGCGTCTCAAAGGGGTGACTCTGCCAATCATTGAGCCATATGCAAATATAACATTGTCACATGCCCAGGTTCAGCCTATCACGCACCTGTTCGCACGCAGCAAAAGACACTTGCTCTCGTGCCTTTACATCGGAAACCAAAGTCCGGACCCAAGTTCCAAAACACATGATCATTTGGTGGACAACACGCAAAAGGTTTTTACGAGGTGCCTTGTTCACCTGAAAAAGAGGAGTAGAGAGTGTTTTACTCTTGGTGATCGGGAGAGGTGACCAGGGGGTGGGAGCGATGGGTGAGGGGGGGTTGCAGGAGTGATGAGAGGAGGGAGAGGTTGTATTAGTTGGACGCCACTGAAAAATTGGAGGCCTCCTCGATGGACCACAGTGAGAGATCAAATTGCCGGGTGGGGGGGGGGGGGGGGACATTATCTTCCTGAGACAGTGAGGAATGGGGGTCCAGGAGGCAGAGGGACACCTTAATGAATGGGGGGGGACTTTTCCTAGCGCCTCCCTAACCTGCCAAGGCCTCCCAGGCTTGTGCAATCTCTCAGTGTCAACATCTTTCTGTGAGGCTGATTCAATTAAGATTAAGCCAGTGGCAGGAGGAGAGAGTGACAGGGGTCAGTTTGATTTCGGCGATTGGCTTTTCTCTTTGTTTTTTTCAGCTCGGGTTACCGCCGGTCTTGCCACTTGCTCTGGAGAAGGGGTAAGCTGTGTCCACCTTGGCTGCTCTATCGGAGAGGAGCGATTTTTGAATCTGTGTGTAAATAAATTACACACTTTGATAGATGATGCTACTTCGTGCGTGTGTCCTGCCCACCTGTGTCTTTGTGCAACAAACCATGCATGTGTCTTTGTGTGTGTCTATGTGCATTCTGGGAGTTGTGTGTGTGTGTGTGTGTGTGTGTATCCACATCCACTAACGGACAATCCTAATGATATTAGCCCGGTCTAATCATTCTTGTCTGGGTATGTTCCACCACATTGGGAGACTTCATGACCAGGGCATTAGGACAGGTATTTGTCTCCATTGACTAACCTCTCTGTCCACTGAGCAACAGTTTAGCCACCAATTATGCATGCTTCACCAGTTGAGGAGCGCTTAGTGACAAAACAGAAGGATGAACCCTTTCAGACAGCTCGAGGGGGAGAAGGCGGGTCACCTCAAACCTTCACACAGCGGGAGGGTATGTGTGTGTGGGTGTGTGTCAGTGTGTGTGTGTGTGGGGGGGGGGGGGGGAGGTCGGGGCTGAGAGAGGGCTGTGAATGAGATAAATAAGCTTTACAGCCTCTTATATACACTAGCCCTGGCACTACCACAATGTGGTGACCCTTGGTTGGCGGGGTCAGTCTCCTTTGCTTGGGTTAACGTTACACCCCTGCCTCACCCCACAGCTGCAGCTCGTTACAATGCCCTGTAAAAAGAGTGGGCAGCCCAACGAGGGGTGCTGAGCAGTCATAAAAAAAGGGGTAAAAGAGGTGAGGGAGGGCGAGGGAGGGGGGGGATGAGGGGTGGAGAATGAAAACAGAAGCGTTAAGTCATTAGGGGCCATTGTTGCACTCAAACTGCCGCCACACAAGCTCTCTATGAATGGGAAATGGAGCTTAATGACCTGAAAAGCGACTTCAAAGGGCCCTACAATAGAGGAGAAGGGGCGGGACTACTCGAATGTCACTCTGCCACTTATGCTACACTTGAAGAATGGTGCGCTTGTTTAGATTGGTTGTGTGATGAAAGTCATACTAGCTACAGGGCTTCCTATAGAAACGTTTTCTTAAGAGTTTAACAAAATCAGTATCCATTCATGGTCAGTCATATTCTGGATTATGGCATAGTCACAACACCATTTTCCAAGTAATTAACATGCTGGCCTCAGTGTGTACGTGTGCATGTGTGTGTGTGTATTTTATGTGTGTGAGCTTATTAATGTTTACATGAATAACTGCCTGTGTCTGTGTCTGTTACTGGGGGCAGGTTGGCTTTGGCCACAGTCACTTAGCTTGTGTGTGAAATCAGGGATGACAACAATGGCCGCCACTGCCAAACTGCTCGGTGAGGGACACAGGCTTGGCTGGCACTTCCCTTGGCCGGCCTGTCACTCAGCGCCGAACCCGCTTCCACATTACAGCAGCTAGCCAGCCTAGCATGCGCCTCACCATGTAGCAGTCATTTACTAGGCTAACATTCATCCTGCCCTGCGGCTAGCCTGACATACCTTGTGACGGTGAAACGGCTGATTAGCCTAGCATGCACCCGACCCTGTGTCTGTCTCTAGTTAGCCCGGGGTACACCATGCTACTAACCTAGCACACACTTTGTCTTCTTTTTAGGATCAGCATGACTGTAAAGTGCATGCACTGTCATCTACTGTGCTGGAGTGCGGTGCCAAGGCCTATCTATGTGATATTCTCCTCCTTAACCTTGTACCTATAGAACACTTTTTTAAACCCTCACCCTCCTCCCACCAGACCAACCACTAGCCAAGCAAAGCCTTCCGTAACAGCTAGTTAGCATCAGCAAACCCTGACTGTCAGCAAAAAGGCCATAAACATTCAAGAGCCCGTTATTTCAACAGATTATACACATAGGAAGAAAGCGTGAAAATGAAGTGCCCTGTAGCCTGTAGAAGTGTCTGTGGAAAATGAGTTAATGTGTGTTTATGGGACCGTGAGCAGGAAACACAAGCTGGATTCATAGACTAAGCACACAGAGCATCTAGGGAGCATCAGGGTTCCAATATATCCAAGTGTTCTGCCATGATCTTCCATGACCACCACACAGCCCCACCTTCCCCCACCACACACGCCGTGCAAGCACACACGCCTGCCTCACACTAAAGGGCGAGAACCACCTGCCGTCCCCAAGTCCCTCTAACCTCTCTCCCATTCACGTACCTTTCACTAAACCATGACATCACACACATCAGAAGATTGCTGTGGAGACAAGTGGCGCAGCCTACAGAGCTCGTCTGCTCCTCTGGCTCCAGATGTCAGTAAAAACTCTCTGTGTCCACACAGGAGCCTCTAAGAGCAGCACAGGCCCCACATGGTACACATGCACTATTTTACTTTCAACATGTGCCCGAGAGGGGCCTGGCTCGCCTCTTGATCTCCCACAAATTGCCTTTAAACGCAAACCGGTTTGATTTGCACATTTCCAAAATGGTGAGCAAATGTTTCTTTAAGAAGTATGTGTGTGTGTGTGTGTTTGTGTGTGTGTGTGTATGAGAAAGGGGGTGTGGGGCATGTGAGCAGAATGAGCTCTGTTTCCCTGTTGTCGGCGTTTTCTTGGCACGGTGCTCCGATGTGCCTATCTGGCAGGCGGAGGGGCTCCAGACCGCAGTAGGTATGAGCTGTTTCAAAGAGCTGCTTTGATCTGAACAAAGCAAACCAGTAAAACGGCAATGGGAATAATCAGATATTACGGGGCTTTCATCCCTGCCTCGCCTGAGTTCATTATGAATACTGGATTTTGGCTTTAGGCTAGGAACCAAGGATGCACAGTAGGACACCGAGGACAACTTCATTGAGCGCCAAACCCCCCCCCTCTCCCCTCCAACCTCCACCCCCCTTAAAAGGTTTATCATTTTTAATTTCCCCGACCGATCTGCCGCCGATTCTTCCTTGAGATTCGCCATTGATTGTGTGCCGAGCGCCCCCCTCCCCGATGCGGCGCGTGTTAAGAAAAAGGAGCTCCTCTCTAATTACATCCTCTCAGTCTAATAGAGGCACCCTGTTAAACAAACAATTGATCCCCACTTAACACATGTACCCACGTTAGTAAAACACAATTTGCCAATTCGCCAACGGCAACAGAGACAGAGCGAGGCAGAGATGTAGACAGAGAGAGGGAGACAGAGGGAGAAGAAGAGAAATGACAAATAGAGATAGAGAGGGTAGAGGAAGAGAGGGTAGAGGGAGAGAAAAAGAGAGAAAGAGAGAGAAATAGAGAGAGAGAGCCACTAGAGGCGCCTGCTATTTGGGGAGGAGACAGGGATGACGCTGAAGGCGTGGGCGGTGTGGGGAGAGATGGAGTGTGGAGAGATGGAGGAAGGAGGTGGAGTGTGGAGAGATGGAGGAAGGAGGTGGAGTGTGGAGAGATGGAGGAAGGAGGTGGAAAGATGGAGTGTGGAGGTGGGGCGCCCACAACACCAGGGTCCTGGCTCACGGCGACGTGCCGAACTGACGCCTTCTTTATCAACGCTAATTTGACTGCCTCACAGCCTCCAAGGTAAATAGAGACTGGTGGTGTCAGATAGGGGCAAGAGTGTGTGTGTATATGTGTGTGTGTGTGGTGTGAGTGTTTGTTATAGGGGGCTGGAGGGTCTGAGTGAGGCTAACAGATTGGCTCGTTTGCCTTTTTGAACTTCCCAGCACGTTTGGAGAACAGGAGGAGAACAACAAAAGGTGTTAATGGCTTTATGGAGGACCCATGCTGACAGATAGCCCATTATCATCTTGATTCACTGTGGAATGGATAATAGCTCTGATCATTGCCCCCCTTTATTTTACACAGCCTCTTCTCCCTTGCCTTTCAGTAAGCGTAAGGACTGACCCACAACAGTAGGACACGCTATGGAAATACGGTTCAGGTGGTTGAAATGACAAGCTTTTGTGTCTGGTTCTATGAATCATTTGGTATTTACGTCCTGCAAATTGTGCTGTAAGTGTCTGTGCCAGGTTAATTGTAGTTTAAATATCAGCATGAATGCCTGGTTTGGAATTGGTGTGAGTGCATTTGTCTGTCTACTAAGTCTATGCCGTATGCACATTCCATTCTATTGTCAGTGTGTGTTTGTCAGTGGATCAGTGTCTGTGTGGTATTTGTCTGTCTGATTAGGTGAGCCCTGCAGAGTGTGTGTGTGTGTGTGTGTGCGTGTGTGTGCGTGTGTGTGTGTGTGTGTGTGTGTGTGTGTGTGTGTGCGTGTGTGTGTGTGTGTGTGTGTGTGTAATGCCAGAGAGGGGGGTGGTGGCAGTGGAGGGGGCGGGGATGGGTGTAGGGCACTGTTGTAAACTTATCAGCTGGCGAGGACTTTTCACACTACTCTAAGACAACTTAAGCCCTCTCTAATTACAGCACATCTGTTGCTGCAGAGAGGTATTCTTGTCATGTGGTTTAACAAATACTTTCACATTCATAGGAGTACATACCTAATGAGCTCCAGGGCTCGGGGCAACTCACGTCTCCCCACCAAGATCAAACAGGCAGCCTCCACAACATCTAGAGACAAGTGAGGCCTCCACAACAACCTGTTTTTCAAAAAGACAAGAACAAATGATGGTAATGAAAGGCAGCCAAACTAGTTGCACGGTTCATGTTTACACCGGCTGACAACATTCTGAAGGGGTTATCAAGGTAAATCAAACAACCTGTCTGCTGTAATTACCACCTGCTTCTCATAAATAGAAGTTGTCCTAGCAACCTGAGAGTATGAAATAAGGCTTAAAAGACATCAGATCAATAAGTCTGTGTGGCGCACGCCCTGCCAGGATAGCAGCCACTCAGTGTAAATGTGATAAGGTTGTGCTATAATAACCTAGTAAGCTGGGTGTAATGATTGTTGGGGAGACAGGGGATAAAAGGCTTGGCTCCGATTGCTGGAGTCAGTCAGTCAAACAGGTGTTGGGGTTAGCAATCCTCCTCCGAAATGGGATTGGTCCAGAGCACTAGGGGGGCGGGGCTACTGGTAACACATTAATGCGACTCCGGAAGAAACCTGTGTCGGATTAGCTGTCTGAAAACAAAATGTCAGTCAAACATGCATCTGTATGATGGTCTAGTGGAAGATAATATGGTTTCTCACCACCGTAGAGAAAACACTATTGAAACATACCCTGCAGCTCATCCCAGTTCACTTGCACAGGCTGGAAACCCAGTGGCTTCTATCAGACAAATTGCTTAAAATGGCTTCAAATTGTTTTGCTTCAATGTTTATCTAAAGGCTTAAGTAAATCGTTGCTGCTGGATCTCGGGAGCTTGGCATGACTGTTAGCGATACATGGCTTTGGCATATGGCTCACTGCAACTCAGACTTAAGTTTAGCTTGTGGTTCTTGACAGTCAACCTCACTGGATACAGATCCTCTTTCCTCAGACATTCCTGAAAGTCATCAAGGGATGTATAACACACACACACACACACACACACACACACACACACACACACACACACATACTCATGCACACACTCTAACACTAGAACACACTTCCAGTCTATATTTCATAGGAGTTTATATACCGTTTAAATACTGCTGTGTGCTATTTTATTTTATTTACTATAATTTATCTATTTATATTTTTTTTACAGTCTCTTTTAGTACCCTTTTATTTAATTGTATTTAAGTGGTTTCAGGTACAACAACACATTTCACTGCATATTGTACCATGTACAATCATTTAAGTGACAAATAATAAAATCTTGAAAATCTTGAATCTTGAATATCCCAACATACAACACTGTCTTCAGCACAGCAAGTTTTCATTCTCACATCCTCACAAGTGCCACCCTCCTATGTCCCACACCCTCCTAAAGATACAATATCTCCTTATTGGGCAGCCACTCTATTACTGACAAAAGGTCACACTGTGAAAATATGAAACTTATGAAGGCCCCGTGCTCTCCTTGCACCCAAATGTGTGGAGGAAGCACAAAAAAGAGTTGTGTCCTGCTTGTATGATTATATCTTCTTCCTTCATCCTCCACACACTGACCCAAAGGCCACTTTTATATTGGTCTCAGATGCTGCCTGCTTCACAATGTACAAAAGAGACCGTTATTCCAGCCTATATTAAAGTTGGCCTTCGCATGCAGTATTACACACACACACACACACACAAACACACACGTACACATTACGCATGTACACAGAAAACTATGTGTTGTCTGTGTACATGTGTGTTGGGTGCAGACGTGTGTCTGTACTGGTGCCAAGGCTTGTTACAGGCAATGCTGTGGTCTTCATATCCTCTCACAGTCAGCGACGGGGAACACACAGACCAACTGTGTATCCACCCTTCCAAACTATAATCGCTGGAGTCATCGTGGAGGGATATTTCCAATCCAATCACTCTGTCTCATAAACAGGCAGATAGGGTCACATGTTGAACGTATTACAAATAGCAAAGGAAACGGAGAGAGTTGATGCCTCCCTGTCATATTCGGTGTCACTGTATGGAGTTGGCATGCCTTTTGGCCTACATGTGTGTGTGTGTGTGTGGGGGGGGGGGTGAGAAGGGGGAAGTGTACAGCCATCAAATACTTTTTAAAGCTTGATTTCCTGGGGGAAATGACAGGGGTCATCTCATTGGCGAGGGATGAAAACAACATTTGCATCCGATTGGTCACACCCGCGACATTAAAGTTTTAGCCAGACAAAAACATGTCAAAGAAATTTACACCGCCGCGCTGACAACCCTACAGAGGCAGGGACACAGCCCATTGCCACTTCCAATTATAAAGGCTACTTTTATTGTGCGTGGACTTCCAATTCCCCATTCCCAATAAAAACATAACTGGGAGGAGATATTTCTCTTTGTCCCCCACATTATCACCCTCTCCATCCGTTGAGTGTGTATCAAACTGCCAATCAGAATTACAGAGTAGGCTAGCAGGCCTGAGATGATTTTCTTGGCTCAGCCCCCGTGCATGGATTTAAATAATAAAAGAGAGATTTCTCTCAAGGCCCTGAGCGCAGCGCGAATAAGAGAGCGGGGAAAATGGGAAAATGGCCGTGTGTGATGAGAAATAACGCCAAATTGAGGGTATAATGAACACGTTTAATATTTCATTTCTCTGGATGGAAATATCTATGGTGGGTGGCTTCACCCCCCCCCCCCCTCCCTCACTCCATTCAGCAGAATTAGGCTCTTTTTGGCCCCAGAAAGCATGAAAGAATTTCATCCGACTGCTCGATATGAAGGAGGGAGGAGGAGATGGAAGGAGAGTGGCCAGAGAAGGAGAGACAGTCTGACAGTCTAAAGACGGTAATCATTTACAATTACACAAGGCCCAATCCCTCATCTCTAGCCAGTCCTCCCCCTCGCCTTCCCCAGATCAAAAGCTCAAATGAGACTGTTAGACCCGGTCTGAGGAGATTCTCTCTCTGCTGACCTGCTGAGAGGCTGGGCTACATTACCTACACAGTACCACACACTCGACACCAGACACCATATCATCTTTACCAATAGAATTCACACTACATAACTTCATATTCCATATATACTCTATTTTCCTCAAGCTAGCCCACATTTATGTGATTTTTCTGTTACCGGTGTGGGTATCTTGGTATGCCATCATCCACAGAACAGTTTGAAGATTTCACGGATCAAGTGAAACTGCATGGCTAGAATGATATAGGTTTCATCAGTGTTTTACTGAAAAAAAAAGACTTATGTGCGGTTTCGGGCATTTTGTCAGCAATTTATCAAATCAAAGTTGCGTAAAAACCTCACACTGACATTACGGTACAATTTACTGGAAACTCTCAAGATTTTAGATCAGAATTCTTTTGGGGCACTAAATGCTTCAAGAGTGAGGATCTTTTTCTGTACTGAAAATAAAAAAAATATATGGCCACAAAAATGTGTCTTAAGTGAAAACAGGGATTTTGGCTGTTTATCTTGCGTTTGTTTCACTTTTTATTTTGTCTGCGATATTTTTCTATCGTACCATTGCGGATCAGACATTTCAAAGGGGTTTGAAATCAAGTACACTTCATTTATATGGATGCGTAATTGCATATGCTTGTCTGTGTCTGTGACTTTTCTCCACATGAATATTCAGTTAACACCCTGGACACTGGAGTCAACCTCAGAGTCTATAGAGAGGGACTCTCTGAAACATCTTAGAACAATAGAAAAGTAAATCCCAAGCCTTTCAAAGGGACAGGGCCACTGCATCTTTAGAAGAAAGCCATTGTTCCATGTGATACTCAGCTTGTTTTCCTTTACACAAAGTATTAGTGCCATTTGCCAGACCTGTGTGCCACACAAGCTGCAAAAGCCAATGGGACAGCACCTTGTGGGGTCACATGATGGGAGTTTATTACATAAACCCCCAACCAGGCAGTGTTCATTTGAATCCCCTTTAAGGCCCATTATGTTGGACACAAACTCAATGTCTTTGAAGATTAACACTTTAAAACCCATTGGGAAGTTGTAAATCTCTGTCCTAGGTTCCTAGGGATTGTCTGGGTTACTAGGGGAAGAGCACTGTGACTCTGTGGGAAACTCCACCTTTATCAATAATGGATATCACTTGGTGCTAATCTCCCCCAGCTAGCTTTAGCATCTGTCCATGAGCGTCTGAAGACCACGCTAATGAAGCCGTCAGAATAAAGGTAGCCACAACATTAATTGCCTTACATGAATAATAATTATGACGATGAGGTAAGAATAATGTCTGCCATGAGCATGCATGTATTAACCCAGTACTTTTTGAGGTAAAGCATCTTGAATAAATACATGAGCCCCAAGTTTGTTAGAAATCATCTTCAAAGGAGCTACATTTGGTAGAATGAGGTCAAGAACAGACCATTAATTCAACTACTTCCAACACAAATCCAGCACTGAGACCAACAGACTCAAGCCGTTAAAAATTAATTTTCACTTGTCCTGAATTTCTGTAGTGATGATTACAGGATTTCAGTTTTTTTCTTACTTTTAATCTGCCTTGGAGTCATACATTATTCATGTCAGCATCTCAAATATTAAATGCATGTATTAATTTCATTTATCATAGGCAAAAACAAGAGGCAAAACAAAACTGTGAAGTGTACCGCAAATCTTCAATTGTGCTCAACTTGCACTGATGGTCTCTGGAGAAGACAGCACACTCAGCATTAGTCTTTTCATGTGCTTATGAGAGAATTTATGAGATGAACACAGTGAATTTAAAATCAAGCAATTTCATTTGGAATTGATTAAGTATGTAATGGCGGTAATTACATAGATGAGTAGACTAAGTTATCTGTTTAACAACACTACAGCCTTGTGCTTTAGTTTCAACTGTGGACTATTCTCCATGGTAGACCATGGCGGAGCCAAGTCCACAGCCCCTTTTGGAACTCTCTAGGAGGAGATCTGGGTAGAGATCCACTGCTCTGTAATCTGAAGGACCATCTGCCAGTCTTGATGAGAGTCAAGTGTCACCCCGACCCTTAGATTTGGAGATCTGGGAGACTTGGTTCGGCTAATCTCACCACTGTGAGATCAGTTAGCTCGCTAGCTAGTCTGCTAGCGGCTGGCGTCAATGGAGTCTCAGTTGCGTGGAGATTGTTTGTGTGAGGTAGAGGTGCCTCACCCCCCAGCGTCCGCCTCCACCTCTTCCTGTGGCGTCTCTCTGTGATCTAGCAGTCATGTATGTGATTGGATTTTGGCTTAACAAAAACCTGAAATTACACACCTATTGTGCCCGTGCTAAGCCCGCTTTCACAGGCGATAGGGGCAGGCTCGGCGTGGCTCTCTTGGCTGCCGACATTTGGGATCCCGCCCCTTGTCCCTTCCAGGTTGTTGAAGGGACAGGATAATAGGATTAGGCCTGGGCTCTGGGAAGGCATTGATTGCCACATTTATTGGGCCTGGTTAAAAGAGGGTTTGACGTGGGTCGTCGGATAAGGAGCAAGGGTGGTCAGCCTTGCCTGGGCGTGGGGTGGCACCTTGGCACTGCCAGGGCAGAGGGTGACAGGGGGAAGGGGATGAGAGGCTCTTGGAGTCCCTTAAACCCTGCTCAGAGGCGCTGACACTCCACCATCTGTGACGCTCCCTCGGTCCCCCAGGCTATGCTTATGCTCATCATACAGATGCTGATAGCACAGAGTGTGACTAACACGCCATACAAATCTCCACGTCCCAGGCACAGTGGCGACACACTCCCGCACACATACATGCACACGAGCACACACACATGGACTCGTGAAAGCATATACATAGTGTGCATAGACACAAACACACTATCACTTGCGCGTTCGCGCACACACACACACACACACACAGTCTGGCAGGTTCCACTCCACAGAGGGTCGATCAGGGGGGTGTAACCAGACAGGCTAATGATGGGGTTGAGGCTGTGTATGTCAGTCGTATGTAATTAAATTTAAAACAGACAGCGGATCAGACAAACATGCGCCGGGGTGAAAGGTAAGTGGGCGGAGCTCAGAGGCACCCTGCTGGCTTTCAATTGTACAGACGTATCTGTTACAGCACACTGCAGTGTGTGAACTCAAGCCCCCATATCTAAGACCCCCTGCTCATATGAGTGTTTCATGGGTGGGGGGTGGGGTGGGGTGGGAGGGGGGGGGGGGGGGCATTCTGAGACGCGAGTGAGTGAGAGGTTCAATGAATCACGAAACCCATTCCAGGCTGCATGTGAATTGACATGGCCGGGTGGATACAGGAAGGACAGAGTGTGACTTCTACCTGGTTGACTGAAGCATGGTGTAATGTGCTGTTGGGTCCCTCCCCCCTCCCTCGCTCCCTTCCTCTCTCCATCCCTCGCTCCTGTCTCCGGCCCCCCAGCTGCTATGAGAAAATGAACGGGGAGTTCAGGAAATGATAGCTGACCCCTCATGCCCCCCCTTCCTTCCTATTCACTCAGACTGTTAACACCTCACCAGACGCGAGCCTCCTTCTCTCACCAGACTGGACAAGTGAGTGTGTGTGTTTGAGTGTGCGTGTGTGTGTGTACACATGCATGTGTGTGTACCTGTTCAGCACAAACAGTCCCATGGGCCGATCCTAGTAACAGCACACACACACACACACCGTACTCTCCAAGTTGTATCATCTTCCTCAGGGTTCAGACCAACTCCTCATTTTGAAGACACAATGGGAAGCAACGTCTGCCTGAGCTAATACTGCTAAACATAAATAATGCAAGGTCAATGTCTCTCCCTCTTTTCTCCCCTTATTCCCAGTGGAGGGAGGGAGGGCTTGAGCCCCCGACACACCAGCAGGCCCCTTTCAGCCCATTTATCAGCCCCCGCCCCGCGCATACACACTCCCCCCTCCCCTCCCCGTCCCTCTCCCCCTCTCTCCTCTCCACCTTCTCAGAAGCGGGGGACCTCTGCTGTTTCTGGAAAGAGAACAGGATGGAAACAAGGATACCCCGAGCCAGAGGGACAGCTTATCCTTATCAGGCTCAACCTGCTTATTGGACCCTCCAGGACACACCATGCTCTCCTCACTTAGCTGCACTCCTCCCATTTCTGGGTGTCTTTCTCACTCCTTCTCTCTGTCTCCTTTAAAGGCCTAATGCTGCGTCAGGCTCAGGGGGTTAAGTAAGGAGGCTCCTTCATGTGAATGTGCTGAGAGAGGAAGAAGGAGATGGTGTCCTCATTCTAGCAATGGAGTCAGATGACACACACTCACACCCAGTGGTATTAGAAGCGGGGATCCCGTCATTGTCATTAGGAGAGCCCTTTCCTGAAACTGTCACAGGGTTTATCAACAGGAGGAGGGAGCGAGGTTAGGTGTGTGTGTGTGTGTGTGTGTGAGAGGTGGGGATGAAGTAAAAGTCAGGGCATGGTCTCTCAGCAGCCCTCTTCTTCCTTCCCCTGCCGCAGGTCACAGCCGGCCGGCCGGGAAGTCCCCTGCCTGGCCCTGGACCATCTGCCGCTACCCCAGGAGCTGCCAGGATCTCCCCCCACAGAGCCTCCACACAGCAGCCGCCTCCTCGCTCCTTATCCCTCCCCGCCACCCAAGCCCTCAGCCCCATTGAGGAGCAGCCTGTCGGCTTCATGCGCGCGCGCGTGTGTGTGTGTGTGTGGGAGGGGGGTGGTTGGTTGATATCCATAATCAATTTCAAACATAATGTACACACTGCCTGTCTATCTGGCCCTCTCCCTGTGTCTCTCTCTTGCTTTCTCTCCTAAACGTGCATCACACCGAGTTGCACAAGCTACTTGTATCAAACACCAACTGATAAGGATAACAACTAACAAAGCACAGTATCCAAGCACAGCATGAAAAATGACAAAAGTCTTTTTAGCCTTTTTAGCATTGCCAAGTTAGACTCCTGCTTATCTAGATATGGGCGTGGGTCTGTGCCATCCAAACACAGAAGGGGGGTTGGGGGGGCTCGGGGGTCACATGATGGGTGTTTTTGGGTAACTGGCTACAAGCGTCCCACTCGCTGCCCCCCCCCCCCCCACGCCCCCCGCAGGCCCAGAGGGACCCCACGAATGCCAGACCACCATGTGGAGTCTTAAGATAGACATACTTAGGCAGCAACACAGCGCTATCATATCTCTGAGATCCTTATGAAGACAAGACCCCGAGGAAGAACCCAGAGAGAGATTTACACCCTTCCTGGAATCAGCACAGAGGGGGCCTGACCACAGATACAGAATCACACGCCATCCGATTAGCAAACATCCATCAAATCCACGACAAGGGAACTCCCGCTGAACATAACTGTATATTTAGGAGCCTCACCATGCGAGTGGCATCCTGTTACCGGGGGGCCACTCCGGGGACTAAAATTAACAGCTCTTAGTCCGTCAGTGGAGTGACACCAAAGCCTACCGAGGGCTATCAGCCAGCGGCAGCGGCAAATTCCACGGATCGCTGCCACGTCTTCACCAATTCTCACCGCCTTGTCGGAGGCGTCTCAGCGGCTCCTGCTCCCACGCGAAGGGACCAGAGCTGGGGAGGGCAAAGCCCGGTCTGAGGGTATCAGGATCCACACATGCTAATAGCGCTAATAGCGTTGGCCTTTACATCCAATAACCTCTGGTTCTTACTGTCAGCAATGATGCGGGGTCCTACGATTCACAACGTCAGGAGGCGCGGCTCCTGTTTGCTTTGTGAGGGATCAGAGTTGGGAGTATAGTTACTTTGTCTTTAGACTCGATAAACTTTGTTCACACCCCAAGAAATGCCTATGATCTGGTTGAGCCCTTTCATGTGTCCATGGCATTTAATGCCAGCCATCATGAGGATCATGATGGCTGGCATTAAATGTGGAGTCCACACTCTTTCATCTCCTGTGGGCTTTATCCCTATTGATCACAGGAACACTGCCACACCTAAGGTGAGCCCTGATAACACGTCCATTCAACACCACAATACACACACAAACACTCACACATATACCCACATACCCCACAAGGCAGAGGTGTGATAATGTGTCACCATCAGATAGTGGTAAATGAGTAACTAATGACACCTGACAAGAGACAGACCAATTAGGACTCATCAATCCCGGCCTCTTTCCTCAGAGGCGCCAACAAACCCCCCAATCCACAAACGGATCAGTCAGAAGGTGCCACCGAAAACAACCTGGCCACACCAAATCCCCCGATGACAGAGACAGCAGCTCTGCAGTGTACCCAGCTCCACATCTGCGAGGACGTGACCGCAACGAAATAATCACGGGGTCACTGATTTCAACCCTTGACATCTGAACTCTAGAGGTGGCCATTTTGTGCCTGTTCCAGAGAGCCACCCAGGGATGTGTGGCTCAGCACCCCCCGTGGGGCGAGGTGTAGCCAGGCAGGGTGGGCTAGCTCCAGGCCAAGGGAACCCAAGGTCCGCTTCTCTGGTCGCCTTCTGGTCTCTCCCCTGGGCTAGCCCTGTTTATGATGCCCTGCTCTTGACGAGTGGGCCTCTGTACAGCCATAAATATACACTCGGACATGTGATCGCGAGATATGGTCTCTGGCTGTCACAACTTTCACCGCAAAGTGAGCACCTGATACATCCCAGCCCCCTGAGGTGGGTCCGGCATATTTCTCCCCCGCATTGGAAATCAATGAGCAGCAAATTATTTATGGAAAATATACTCTGTGTTGAATTACTGTCGCTGGAGGCTGGGGGAGGGGGGATTTATACAGGAGCCTTGCAACACAAATCATGCACAGCCAGCACTTCCACGGTGACAGGTGAGAGACGATGTTTGTGTTTGTGTGTTCGTGCATGTGTGTGTGTGCGCGTGTGTGTGTATTGGCGTATGGAGGGAGGTAAAATTGTCCTGTGAAATGAGTTTCCTAACATCCATTCACAACTTCGTTTCCTCAACTATGACTCTAGCAGAAGTTCTGGGTATAACTGTTACCTTGCTCCTTTGTTTACCTCAGACAGGGTCTCCAGAGTTCTCCCAGCTCCCAGGCAGATGACCTATCTTCCCTGGTTGACCCACTTAGGCTGCTATTGATATAGATATGGATTCTATCTGTTCTTACTGTCACAACAGAGGGTGGGTGATGAGAAGCAATGAGATAGATCTGCTCTCTAGAACAATCAGGCAGGGGGATACCTTCTCACAGCTATGGTTTCACTGTGAGACAGCGAGAGGAAACAAGCATTTCCCAGCAATCACAACTCTCCCTGAGTGCTGCTGCTGCTGCTGTCTGAGGCCTGTGTGAGAGAGTGTGGAGCGTGGGCCTGGTGGAGGGTCCTGGAGAAGCTGATTTATGACAGGCAGGGTGCAGGATGCTCGCTCCCTATGATCTGGGCGCCCGGTGCTGTCCCTCTGTTATTCTTTCCCATGTGAGGGACGTGTTCATTCCGCAGGCCGGAGGCTGTTAGAAGCATACACCAACCCCCCCCCCCCCCCCCCCCCCCCCTTTCAAGACGCCTACAGCCGCTTTGCTCTCTTACAACAACATTCATCATGTTCCCACGTCATAAATCACTCCGACCAAAGTGAGTCTGATAACTGTGGCATCGCTGGTGAATGGCTTTCCTCTAATCTGCCTGCCAGATAACCCACAGGTTCCTAGACCACCATGCCTGTCCACCCACTCTCCTAACATTGGCACCACTGTGAGTTAGCTTTAGCATTAGCTTAGCAGCTAGTGTTGTTGCTTGCGTTCAGTAGCCGTCCCAGAGCGTGTCGTTTCTTTAACACAGACACAGGCTGCGGCTACTGCAAAGAGGGGGTCCCCACGGCCCCTGACGATCTTACACACTGTCGCTCGAGTGTTCCAGTTAGCTCAACAGCTTTCGTTTACAATTTCCCATTGTCATTACAACATTAAGGAGATGCAGTGAAAGCAAAGTGGTTGCTACACTGGCAGGGGAAATCTACATGACAAGTGCAAGGACATGTTTGTTTAAACCGGCCAGGCAAATCAGTGTTTATTTAACAAAGTCAAGTTACGAAGCAGGAGCACACCATGACATAACTTTGCTCTTTTTTGAGAGGGAAGTTGTTATAGGTGAACTGCTCACTCCAGCTTTGTAGTAAGTTACCTGAACTGACATGCCATGCAGACTAGCTCACTAGTAATGGGCGATCGATGTGAAGAAGCCACAATAAATCGCCAAAAGCAGAGGGAAACGTGTCATCAGATGAGATATGACTGTAAAGGGCAGAAGCAGTGTCCTTGACTACCCAAACAGGATGTGTCATGTAGGACACACAGAGGTCGTCCTGCATGGGGGTCTTCTTACACCCCCCCACACACACACACACACACACGCACACACACACAGGCCCATTGGGCAGATTTATCATCCGGGGGTTAAGGGGGGGCAACAGGAGAAGGAAAACGTCAGGGGGTAGCCCACAAGCAGGGAAGTTTGCTTTTTTACGTGTTTTCTTTTCTTCCTTTCAAAAACAGGGGGTTCACAGGTTGCTCTCGGAGGTCCAAAGTCCATAAAGCTGTGACGATGTAGCTGCAGCCCCGTGTCTGAAGAGTCATGTGATCCCATGGGAGAGGACTGCTGTTGAACTTTTATTACAGTAAATACTCCACTTAGTTCACTCATCGGACACACAATCTCAGTTGCTTTTATGTTCAGCTTGTGTTTGATTAACCTCTGTGATACACTACGGGCCCATTTGTACACACCCACTAGACAGAAATAGGCACAAAAGCAACAGTGTGGAAAAAGGTGTACCCACGTGCCGAGAAAGACATCAATGGCAGCACTCACATAGGTTACAATAACATTCTGTGTTGTACAAACCAAAATAAAACCAATTTACAACAGTAAGCCTACACAGAAAACATACATGGAGAAAAGTCTATACACACACACGCCCCCATACACACAAGCAAACAAACAAGCCACTCTACTAATGACAGTTTTAGGGTAATGAAAGCCTCTGGAAGCATATCTCCAACCTGTCTGGTTCAGAGAGAGGATCAGCAGACAGGAGCTGTGTGGAGGAGATCAGTGAGGTAGAGAGTCCTGATTGATAAACTCCCTATCTGGCTATTTACGATCTGGCTGCAGAAGAGGCAGCCTTCGCCAGACAGAAAAGCAATTAATCTGCAAACGAGCTGGGGAACAGCCGGCCTGAGCATTGGAGCCTCCTACCGCCGACACTCTGGAGGGGAGATAAGGCTGCAGCCGGCTATTTATTGTACATTTTAATTAAGTGCTTGTTAACGCTAGTTATCTTAACAGTCACAAAATTACCGTTGTAATGCATTTTGTTTGAGGAAAAATGGAGAGGGCCGGAGCACTTTATGAAAGCGGGCACAGCTTGCCTTCATTTGAAATCACAGGATAAATTCAGAGGAGGCGCATGCCACAATGATCTAAGCTCAGGAGCTAATGGTTATTTAATATGGCCATCAGCGGTCCCAAGTCCCCGGCATACGGCGCTCGCACAATAGCCTCCAAACCCTCTTTAACACTTATTTGAGATGACAGGAAAAATGAAACCGTTTGTGCTTTCAATGGAAAAGCAATCATTGGTACATTATACTCCGCTTGCCCTATCATGCTAATGCCGGGTAAAAATGTCACCAAATGTATTTAAAGGGCTGATGGAGTGTTGCCGTTTGATTCCTGCTGCCGGCCTGATTAATAAAAACCTTCAATTTGTATGTAAATGCAACCTGGGGCTCATATCATCCACACACCTGCACCTGGAGAAAAATAATAAACTCCGGTTTAATGTGGCAATTATGAGAGTTTATGGGGATTGTGGAGGAGAGAGGGAGAGAGGCAAGGGGGCCGGGGCTCATGGAGGGAAGTGGGCCGACCTGGATCAGCTCGCTACAGGAGTGACCTGATGCACAAACATAACCCGGGCTGTGGGAGCTTACAACAAGATGGCCGCGGCCGCAAGCAACAACAAAATAACACCCTGGTACTATGTTAATGGGGGCTCTGGGCTACAGGTGTGCTGTTTGTTTTATTTTGTTTTCGGCTGCCCTGCTATTTTCTTCAGTGAATTATTAATGATATTAATAGGAATATTTCTGCTAATCCTTTTAAGTCATCTTAATTGTATAGTGGCTGACATAATCTGAATATCAAGTAGTCATTGTGCAAATTCCGTGGAGCTCCTTATGGCCTGTTTTGTATCGTGTCAACAGAGCTATCTCCACATCATTATACTCATAAAACTCATGTTTCAGCCTATTATCCTGCAACATGTGAATGCTATTGACATAATGCCAAGCTGTCCATAGTCACTTTAGCTGAGGTAATTGATTTGTGTAATCTGTTGTACTTTCCTTCTCTTGTACATCATGCATTTCTTTGGCCTCACACCACACCTCTGCCAGGACAAAGTGAGAGTGTATTGACTAAACGCAGGTGGAGTAAAGATTGCAGTGCAAAGATTAAAGGCGGGTGTTGTTGACTGAGCCGGCCGAGGTGGCTGCCTGGAGCTCTTACTCACTCACCCTGGAGCTCTTACTCACTCACCCTGGGCTTTGAAAGCATGTTCCTTGCCCGGGCCAGCCCCGCACCTCACCTTGACCACTCTGACCTGTCAGGATCAGTGCTCCTCAACGGGAGAAGGGCAGGGTGTCTGGAACAGAATTGTTGGGGGGGGGGGGACCTGATGAATAATATAGACCCCCCCCGCCTGTTCCAGAGATAAGACAGAAACAATAACATTGCTGTATTCACGGACTGATGTAATAATCGGAACACAGAAGCAAGGCCGGAACAAAACTGAAATCTTGGTCAATCATCAGACACTTAACTGTAGGAGTGTAGAAGTAACTATTTTTTTAAGACCAAGGTGTGAATGAATAATGAGTCTGGTCTATACCGGTATTATTCAGCCTTTGTTACTGTGAACTTCATAAGAGTTGTTGGTGCTCAGTCCCCACACACTAGAGGCTGCTAAAGTCATCAGGGAATGAAGAAAGTCTCAGAAAGGGCCCAAGAATAATCTGAATATAGTGCTTTCAGATAGTCTAGAAACTTCTGTGATTCGTATTATGTGAGTGACTAGTCAGAGGTGACACGCGAGATGATGATTATGGTTATCTGCTGAGATGATCTGCTGGTGTGTATAATGGAACTACACCTCTGTGACTAGCACCTGGTACTGATAGAGTAGGATATCGGTCCTCTCAGTGCACACTCCAAATCCCTACCTGCCTTGCTGCTTCAGACTGAAGCTACTCGGCCCTGCTAATCTTCCGTCTTTCTGAAAATAACTTTTTTTTGTGCGCTGTATGAAGATTGGATTTTACAGATCAAAACGGCGAGGCAAAGCATTCACTCGAGTGTACTTCTCATGAGAAACGTATCGTGATCTCTAATAATATTCTGTATACGGCTTCACCCAAGCGCTACCTTTAAATGCGATGCTGTATTAATATTAATATTTATGGACTGTTGAGGAGTGGAGAAGCCGTTGGAGAGAGGTGCACGCAGAACAAAACTTCCATTAATTCCTATGGAGGGGAAAGTCCAAATTAATTCCTATTCACATTTTAATGCCTTTATGCTAATGTGGGTTCAGAGGGAGAGGACTGTGGGCCCGTAGAGAAAGAAGGGTTAGAGTTGACTGTGCGGCACCTGAGAAATCCCTGCCAACTCAAGGAAGTGGCTCTCAACCTGGCCACAAAGGGATAGCATGTTCACAAGAATAGCTATACAAACCGCCAAGAACTGCAACTAAACCACATAAATTACTGAGCAGCATGAACAACAAGGGTGAAGCACACAGAACAAGCTCATGGTTTCCCATACCAACATGCACCAATCACCTACGGACATACGGCACTTTTGTAACCGAAAACCCAAGATTTCTTAAGGTACTCGAGGTGGAATACGCATACAACAAGAACAACAACAACAAAATGTTCCTGCTTCCAAACTTCCAGACGAGTGTTCAGCAGCCATATCTGGGCCACATCCTCTTTGATCCTCATCTGATGAGGAATCCTATCCACCTCGAGCTACTCCTCTGCTCTCAGCTGGGGGAATCAAGTCCATCCATTCTGCTTTGTCGTGCCTGCTTAGTAGCGCTGAGCTGAGGCAAACACAAATAGATTGCACTGGTAGCGAGCATGGCCCCCTTTAGCCTGCTGTGTTACAGCTGTAATCATTACATATTTACTTGGAGGACGAACGCCCGGTCTCTCCAGATAGCTGCCTATCAGTTAATGTCTGTGTCCTGACACCTGGAGGGTAATTGTCATTAATTGCACTCATTTGGTGCGGCAGGTCAGGGCAATCGAAGCGCAGGTGTTTGGGACAACCACAGTTATCCACATCCTGGATATGGGCTTGGAACAAAAGACTGATCTTCTCATCATTGCAGCCACCACACATGATGGCTGTCCATTTTTCTGGTTTTAGCTCACATTAGTGGATAATTGAGGCTCACGACAAAGAAAATCACAGAGAAGACGATGTAATTCCTGTCCACCCTCTCCATTTCGGTGTTGTGTACTTTGGGAGTCTGTGTGTCACTGGAATTAATGAGACCTTTATACTGTACATGGTCTAAGTGAGTTTAATTGAAAAGTGAAGGCCTAAGCACAAGCCCTCCATCTCACAGTCATCTGTTAGACGGTATCATTATCAGATTGCCTTGTTATCGCCTCACAGACCACAGTCTCCACAGGCATTATTATTACCTTGTCAGGACTGGAGTGCAGAGAATGTGAACCAATTACAAGACAGCATGTTTGAGTCAGTGTGCTCAATCAGCTTCAAAATGCAGCTTTCC
Source organism: Osmerus mordax (assembly GCF_038355195.1). Lineage (NCBI taxonomy): Eukaryota > Metazoa > Chordata > Actinopteri > Osmeriformes > Osmeridae > Osmerus > Osmerus mordax. The sequence goes on along the minus strand of NC_090062.1, from coordinate 12,945,553 downwards.
GTGCATTTTTTTTTACCCACATTTCCTCCCTCCAGCTATACAGTATATTAGTATGATGTTCATATTGTCCGACTCGGGTAGGAAGGAGAGCGCTCCTCACCTCCTGCTGCCTGTTCACCGTACACTCAGATCCTGATGTGTGTCACTGGCACACCTTCATCTACAAGGAGTTTCCTTCTTAAGGAAAACAACCAAAAAGATATTTACTACCTTAAGCTTCTGCTGTGAGTGCATGTGTGTGTGTGTGAGACAGACATTGTGCACGTGTGTGTGTGTGTGTGTGTGTGTGTGAGGCAAACATTGTGTGGATGTGCTGCGTGTCTACAAAGGCAAAGTCTCGACACCAAGGTCAAACATCCTCTATTTGCCCTAATAATACTGCACCGTCCCTCTTCAAATCTAACAAGCCTGCTACATTCCCTTTAAAAAGACTGTTTACCTGCTCCAGGCTCATTTACCCAGTTGCCTGTTCCTTCCACAAACACAGGGCGATGCCTGTGTTTGTGTCAGATGAGACAAATACACAGCAGCAGCTGGACTTCATGTTTAAAGGACTGCTCCCCATACCACTAATGTCTAAATAGAGGTCCACTGCGACATTGGCCCCACTAGTGGGCAAGTTACACTCAAAATGGACCAAAGCTACAGTACTGTACAGGCAGCAGGTGTTTTCTACATAAACCTCAACCTCCTCAACATCTACATCCATACCACGCAAACACAGCTGAGCAAACTGGAATCATAATATATGGAACATGTCAGAAGTCAAACCTCGCTATTGGCAAATTTGTTTTGACAAATAAAGAGAACATCAAGCCTTAGGAAACATAAAGATACCCTACGTTCTCGTCCGTGTCTCATTTCCAGCATGGCTCCTCTACCTGAGCTGGGAAGCGCATGGCGAGTGGCACTGCCAGCGCACGCTCGCCAAAGCCTGGGAAAAGACAGATGGCATGCGGAAATCAATAACCTCGCACAACATCGCCCATTTTGTGAACAAATGAATCTGCTTTGACAGTGTATGTATGAGGGATCTGGTGACCTGCTCTTCCCATCTGAATATCCGCCCTCCTCTCCCCTCACCTCCCCTCCCCACGTGCTGTTATTTATGGCAGTTGGTCCTGCTTGCGCTCCTGTGCGCTTTGATGTTTAATTCAGGGGACCCTTTGGGGGAGGGAGGAGAGCGTGGGTGTGCAAGGGAACCCACCAGGGCACGCCAGCTCTGAAACTCATGATTTTATCCGACAAATATGGCAGTGTTTCACACATGGGGGCTCTGCCTCTCTGTCCCCGAGGCAGTACAGAGCCCGTCTAGGGGCCAACGATGGACTGAGCAGGTCGTGAGGGGTAAGGCTGAGGCAGTGGTCTTTCCAGATCCTGGAAGAAGGGGGGGGGGGTCAACATTAACAGTCTAGTGAGCATGGGAGTCATGGACCTGTTCTCCTTCTCACCTCTCCATGGCACCCCGCGAGCCACCGGAACCCACTACCCCCCAGACTGCGCAACCCCCCTTCACACAATTGGCAGAGGTGTTAAGCTGTTAGGCCCAATCAAAGCTCATCATTGTCTGCCTATGACCAGACTCTAACGCTACCCTTGTCACACTTTCGTTATCATTTTTTCCTTCTCTCTCGCTCTCTCTAAACCTCTCCTATATGCCACCCATCTCTCTCTCTCTCTTTCTCTCTTTATCTCTCACTCTTACTCTCGCTTTCTACTCACCGAGTGCACTTGGAGATTTATTCATAGTGCAGAACAGCTCCAGCCAGGGCTGGTGTTAGCAATTTATGGTTTAATAAGACTTACATAAGTCTTGCAGGTGTGCTTTGCGTCCCCCACCCCAGACCATTTGGAGGATTTATGGAAGGCCTTTGGATTGCTGGCTGATTTAGAAGTCCTCTCCTCTGTCCCTGGCCTGTCTCGGCCACAGCACTCCCCACCCCCCCCCACCCCACCAGACGGATACACCGTCTCGCCGAAGCTCGTCAGCCCCGAGCTGGACAGGGGACGCCCCGCCAAAGCCATGTCTCTGTACAGGTGTCCGATACCCGGCACTGTGGTTTACTGTGGCTGGGGCTCACGGCTAGCTAGCCGCCTTGTTAATGTAAGCTCTGTGATACAAATCAGTGTGACATATGAGGCAGACTGGGGACGTCCCATTGGAAATGAATATGCCAATGATTCTTAAATCAGAGCTGGTATGAAAAGCAGCCTCCATATCAGATGCATGGGACCATTGTTAGGCACACGTGAATGGAGAGGCAGTTTGGCTGGCCTTCATAACCTCCACCACTGTGGAGACCCGCACAGATACACACAAAGACACACAGACACATGGGCACACACACATATGTTTGTGTTTAGTAAAGCTCAATGAAAGGACCCCTGAATGAGGGGAAAAAAGTGCATGTGTTCACGTGCGCAGGCAGATCTCAGCTGTCTTTCTGCAATGTGGCAACTAAGAGTTCAACGCTAATCATAACCAACAGCATCTACAATAGCCCACTGCTGATCCTGACAAGCATGTAAAGCATGGTGTATGAAAGCCAGGCTGATGAAAAATGGTGCAATCTCCATCCCCGCTGTTGACTAGTAATTGCTCATCTGGGTATGTACTAATTGACAATGACCTTTGACCCCTTCGCTGTCTTTTTATTTATCCAATCGCACATGGTGGTCAAAAGGCAAAGAAATTGTGGCAAGTGAACAGGAATATTTAAAATAAATTAAAACCTCAAAAAATATGTAAATTAAATATATATTATGGTTTTCACTCTGTAAATATGACTTGATAATAGATAAGAAATTAACCAGTGTGAGTGTTTAAGATGGTTTCTCTCCAAGCATTTGAGAATGTTATGAATAATCAGTGACCAGACTATTTTGTCAACAAAGCACTCCTCATATCATGCTATATTGACTTTTAATCCATCTGAAGACAATGATAACGTATGCAGATATGAAGTCATCAATAATCCACAGAGTCATTTAAGTTCCAACAGCCAAAGTACACAGAGCAATCTGGGAGGATATGGGGTGGGATAAGTTGTTCTTGAACTGTTTTTCCCCAAGCACAGGGAATGAGTGTGTAAGGGTGGATGGGTAAAAGCAGATACACCTTACCCAGTGAAAGGATGGCTAGAGAGAGGAAACCAGCGTTTGGTCACAAACACAAACACACACACAAACACACACACTATAGCCCTCGACTCTACCCGTCCGGTTTTGCCATCAGTGCCACCAGGGACCCGCCATTCTCATGCAACAATGCAAAAAAGCTCATTACCATCCACTAAATATGCATGAATAAAAGCCTGAATAACCATGGCCAGTTGTCACCTGAAGACTGGCCTTTTACTGTCCAATAAGCAAACAGATCCATCTCCTGGACTGATAGGCCTCATAAAGGAGGTCCTCCTTCTGCTTTTCCCTGGAGCTACGCAAAGAAAGGGAATTTTGAAATGCTAAATAGGAGAGAAGAGAAGAGGGGGAGGCAGAATCAGTCATGTTGAGTGACATTTTTCAAATCCGCGCATCTTATCCGGGGTGAGACATTCTTATCTGACTGTCATAGGATGTGACATGACAAATGCAGAGCCTGTGAATGAGCGGGTGATTGCACAGTGCTTAACAGACGACACACGCTGGCCCAAACCTTCCTGTTTGATTTCCACCGTAAGATGGGGGTGCCGGGGGGGAGGGGGGGGATTGTTCACTCAGGCAAGGTAAATATGGGCTTTGTTGCCTTAACCTGTAGGAGACACCGGCATATTGTTTCAGAAGAACAAACTGACACCATTCTGAGAGAAAAAGAAAAACAGACAGGCGGCCCTCCTCAAACAGCAGTTTTTTTCTCTGACACATAAGTTACACACAGCACAGTCATCGGTGTAAAACACTTCTGGTGGAATTAGAACATGATAGCGTTGAATAGATGCTGCAGGCTAACAAGTTCGACCAATGATGAGACACAGCATGACAAAAGATATGGGATGATAATTTTAATATGAGAGCACAAAAAAAATTATGCCTCTTTTTTTGGATCATCCAACCTAACCACGATGTCAAACACAAATTATAGTGAATAATTGCTGGTGGGGTTCTTGAGAAGAAGAAAAAAATTATAATTCTAAAATAGAAAAACG